>NW_003852560.1:2285739-2287343 GCF_000181295.1 Otolemur garnettii | reverse complement strand
GGCTTTGGGTAGCCACTTGAAAACTTGAAAAAACATCTTAATGGGAAAAAACATTACTGGATGTCAGGCAGACGCCTCTAAGTCCTCCCATACATCTAGCATCTTGGACTTGCAAGTCCTCAAGGCCTTGGTAGACCTATGATGCCTTCAGAAAGTTCTTGTTAATGTCCAGGTTTTATAGTAGTTCTGAAAAGGAGGACTTATCTAATGTAAGCTAATCCCCATCGCCCAAATTACAATTCTCCATTCCAAATTGTTCCATTTCTTTGCAGAAACTTTTCCTGCCCTTGAATAGTGGGTGTCTCCTGTGCTTCTCTCCCAGCTCCTTCTTGACACCATCTACATGATTTCCACAAGAGATTCTATTTTTCCCCAGGACTTCAGTGACCACGTCGATGCTTATAACTTTTCAGTGTCTGATTTAGCTCCCAACTTCTCTTGAACACCAAACCTGTGGATCTGTTGCTTAGTGGGAAGCCTTCTCTGGGACATACCAACTAGGCCTCTAACTTTATATAATTTTGTTCTCATATTTTCTGTCCTTTAAAATTGTTTGTTCATGCACAGTTTCTATTTTTAGGAAACTAATTTTAGTTGCAGAAAACTAGCTTTAGTAGTTTCATAGAAAAAAT
This sequence comes from Otolemur garnettii, assembly GCF_000181295.1. NCBI lineage: Eukaryota > Metazoa > Chordata > Mammalia > Primates > Galagidae > Otolemur > Otolemur garnettii. The sequence continues at coordinate 2,286,711 of NW_003852560.1, read as the reverse complement.
TCATGGTAGTTAGCTTACTAACTTAACTTGGAATACACCTCAATTTATATAACCTCTTGGTCCAATTATTGGACCAATTCCAATAATTGGTCCTACATATTTATCCTGCTGATAATAGTCATGCACCTCCTTACTTCCCACCTTGGCTAATGCCACCTGACACTGTTGCAGGAAGATGAGGGCCTGGTGGAGAGAGAGAATCACCAGAACACCAAGATATGGAGGAAGGGCTTTATTTCAGCCGGCCACAGAAGACTAAGTCCGAAAATGACCATGACCTGCCACTGGCTCTGTCCTTTCCCTTTATCTCCAGGCAAGGGCCCCCTGTCCACAGGTAATCTTCTCATTGGTTAGTGGGGATTGACCTGGAGAAGGCAGGTGAGTGCTTTTGCAAAAGTGGAAGCAAGCATTAGTTTCAAGCTCCCAGGAAGTTAAGTTTACACAAATTCCTAAAAGCTAAGTCACCACGGGGAGGATTTTCCAGGAGTGTTCTTGGGCTCCCATGAGAAGGCTTTTGTTTTCTTCTTAGACCTTGTTTTTCCCAGGTATCCTCTTTCAACACCATCAAACTTATTTCAGTGGTTTCTAAATGGTATCATTCTATGGGTTTTAACCTGCGATGTTCAACAAAGATCATTTGAGAAGCTTTTTAAAAATGCAGATATCGGGTTTCATCTCAAATCAACTCAGACCTTACCAAATCAGAATCTTCAAGAGAGGAGACAGACGTTGAGAGAACGAGGAGGAAGGAGAGAAAATGGCGTCCACGGATTACAGTACCTACAGCCAAGCTGCAGCCCAGCAGGGCTACAGTGCTTATACTGCCCAGCCCACTCAAGGATATGCACAGACCACCCAGGCATATGGGCAGCAAAGCTATGGAACCTATGGACAGCCCACTGATGTCAGCTATACCCAAGCTCAGACCACTGCGACTTACGGGCAGACTGCCTATGCAACTTCTTATGGACA
>NW_003852560.1:2283995-2284962 GCF_000181295.1 Otolemur garnettii | reverse complement strand
AGTTAAGTTTACACAAATTCCTAAAAGCTAAGTCACCACGGGGAGGATTTTCCAGGAGTGTTCTTGGGCTCCCATGAGAAGGCTTTTGTTTTCTTTTTAGACCTTGTTTTTTTCCCAGGTATCCTCTTTCAACACCATCAAACTTATTTCAGTGGTTTCTAAATGGTATCATTCTATGGGTTTTAACCAGCGATGCTCAACAAAGATCATTTGAGAAGCTTTTTAAAAATGCAGATATCAGGTTTCATCTCAAATCAACTCAGACCTTACCAAATCAGAATCTTCAAGAGAGGAGTTCAGGTATATACATTCTAAATTACATCAGGTAATGTTAGCACAGCCTTGGATGAGACTCATCTCAAAACATCCTATATATTGCTGCCCAGGGAATCTTTTAAGCTCAAATGTGATTCTGCTATTGACCTACTGAAATTTATTTTGATCTCCCTATTATCTATGTGGAAAATAATTAGATGTTTTTGCATGTCACATATATTCTTCATAATCTGCTACTTTACTTCAGCTTTCTTTTTTGTATTTTTGGAATTTCTTGGTTTGTCTGTTTGTTTGTTTTCCTTTGGTATAATCAAAGCTTGTACTCTAACTAGTGTGATGATCACTCTTTTTCTGCGTGGTCTTAGTTTCTCACAAGCTTTGTTTTGTGACCATAACCATTACTCATGTTCATAAGATTTAATTCAACTATGAAATATTTTCTGAAGTCAGTAAACTTTTTATCGAAGGGTCAATATAGGGAATACTTTAGTAAGTGTTTTTATAGACCCGGTCATTTCACAATTACTCAACTCTGACATTGTAGCATGAACAAAGACCTATATAATAAATGTTTGAAAAACTATGGATCTGTTCCAAAAAAACTTTATTACAAAAAGACACAGCAGAACAAATTTCACTCAAGGACCATAGTTTGCTAATGCCAGCTATAGATTAATTTCTCCTTTCCATC
>NW_003852560.1:2259227-2283401 GCF_000181295.1 Otolemur garnettii | reverse complement strand
AGCAGGAGTTAAAGCCAGAGATGTACTAACCCAAATGACCAGAATGCTTTCAAAAGGATGTTCTCTATATGAGGTGAATTATAATAAAGTGAATGCTCCTTCATCACAAAGATACCTAATAGGTTTGAAAAACTTGTGATTTCCTTTTACATAATAGAATTGTTGCTGGAGGCAGCTTCCCAGCCAGGGACTAAATTCTCATCCTCCCTTGCAACTAGGTAGTGCCTGTGGCTGATCTTCACTCAAAAATATTAGTTGAGATGATGTGGATGACTTCTGGGCTAAGAGAGTTAATAAATCAGTGTAAAACCTTCTTTTTCTTATTCCCCATGTGCAGATGCAGAGTACTCTGGGTTCCTTGAGGAAGACAAATCATAAAGTAAAGGGGCTTCTGTCCCTGAATCACCACATGGAGGAGAGCTGCAATGCCAAGCATGGATGGTAGCACCACTAGGTGGTATCCAAACATAGTACCTAGCTGGTGGCTCCATGTAGCACTCTAAAAACATTTACAAGAGATTTGTAGTTATCTGTCGAATAAATAAATAGCTACATATTAAATTTGGCTTTACGTTTCACACAATTGTGTTTTCCTTCTCAGAAAAGCAGGCAATTATTTTAAATAATAAAGTTCTTAATATAAGTTCCTTAAATAATAAAGTTCTTAATTATAGTAAAAATATCTTCACATTTCTCTCCACATATTAAAAAAGAAAAGTGCTGCATTAACTGGTGCTGTTTCCCCAAATCCAATCATTAATCTCTTGGGGATCCATGAGATTAATTTTATTGCACAAATTTTTACTCCAAAAGATTTAATATTGAGACTGGTCCAAGATGGTGGACTGGAGATTTCTCAGCACCATCTGCTCCCTGTGAGATTGGGGGGCATGGACTCCAGCCACCACTGGCTGGATTGCCCCACCAAGAAACAAAGTGATACAGTGGGGGGCTCCAACCAAGAAGAAGGCCACTCCAACACCTGAGCACAGAGACAAGGATACTTAAGGAGAAGGAGGAAGTGAGAGGAAAAAGCAGGGGAAGGAAGTGAACAAGAAGAAAGCACACGTAAGGAAGAACCAACAAAAAGGTTTTGTCAACATGAAAAACCAGAACGGATCAACCTCCCACCCACAGGATCATTAGGCAGCTACCATAGAGGATGCCACTGATAAAGAAATTATAGAAATTATAGAAGGGAAATTTAGAGTATGGATGGCAAAAACAATGAAGAGAATTGAAGGAAAAACCAGCAAAAGGAAATCCAAAAATTGACCCAAGAAATGAATGAAAGTTGTGATGAAATTAGAAAGGATGTATCAGAGCTTAATTCTAGGAGTCACTCAGGGAACTTAGAGATGTAGTAGAAAGTGTCAGTAACAACTAGATCAAGGAGGAGAAAGCATCTCAGAACTAGGGCATAAAGCTCTTGAACTAACTCAGGCATTTATAGAGGCAGGAAAGAAGAACATAAAAGTGGAGCAATCACTCAGAAAATTATGGGACTTCACAGAGATCAGACCTCTGAATTATAGGTATCCTTGAAGGGGAAGAATGACCCAAAGGAATGGGAGCCCTACTGGAGGATGTCAAGAGATTTAATATTATACATTATTATGGAATTCATTTCATTTTTTTTTTGTTTCTAAAGAATTGTATTTTTTAAATGATTGTTAGAAGTTTGCAGATCTAGATGGGTGAGAGCACCAGATGAGTTAGAGCAAGAGGAGTTAGTTTGTACATCTCCACTACAATCACTCCTCATGGTCTAGGGAAGGAAACCCTGGACATGGGGATACACAGTGTTCAGAAAAGGAAGCCCAAGTAGGTAATACATATGAAAACAGGCTCTACCTTTCTAGTTATCAGTTTGGGCACAAATTAAAACAGAAATACAATGCTGCACATATTGGTATGAATGTTGAAAGCGCCATAATTCCAAACGTTGACACTTACATGGGAATATGACTTAATTCCCATGAATATGAGAACGCTCAAGTAACTCTGGTGGGAGTAGACCTTAGTTCAACCCCTGTGGAAAGCGATTTCCCATCAGCACATCATTATGATCTTTTACTATTTTTAAAATTTCAGATTAATACAAAGGTACTAATGATTAGGTTACATTTTTGCATTTGTTAGGTAAAGTTCAAGTTGTAGTAGAGCCCTTCACCCAGGGAATGTGCTCTATACCCTTCCATTGTGCTCATTTGGTAAGAGCTTACCAATCCCCCTCCCTAATCCCTTTTCTTCTTTCTCTCTCACCCCCCACAAAATTCAATTGTGTTTTTCTCTAATGTGGGTGTAGAGTAGTTTATCTATTGGTTTTGTATTAGTATTGCATACATTTGATACTTGTGATAGTCATTCCTGTGATACTTACTAAGAAGAATATTCTTCAACTCCATCCAGGATAATACAAAAGATGTGATGTCTACATCTTTTTTAATGCTGAATAGTATTCCATGGTACACATATACCACAGTTTATTAATCCATTCAGGAGTTGATGGGAATTTGACTTGACTCCGCCTCTTGGTAATTGTGAATTGAGCTGCAATGAACATTCTAGTACAATTATTCTTATGGTCAAATGAGTTTTTTTAATGGATAGATACTTTATAATGGAGTTGTAGAATCAAATGGAAGTTTTATTTCTAGCTCTGTGAAGATTCTCTATGCTTCTTTCGGTGTAGACTGTATTAATTTGCATTCCCATCACCAATGTAAAAGTGTTCCCTTCTCTCCACATCTACACCAGCATTTGAAGTTTTAGGACTTTATAGTATGGGCAATTCTCAGTGGATATCTGAGACATCCTCAGGTGATATCTCAGGATGGTTTTGATTTGCATTTCTTTAATGATTAAAGATGATGAGCATTTATTTCATGTATTTGTTGGGCATTTATTAGTCTTCCTGAAGATTCTGCTCATGTCTCTTGCCCACTTATCAGTGGAATTGTTTGCTCTTTTTTGTTGCTTAATTTGAATTCTCTGTTGATCCTAGTTATCAGCCCTTTGTGAGATTCATAGCATATAAATATCTTCTCCCCTTCTAAGGGCTATCTGTTAGCTTGAGCTGTTGTTCCCTTAGCTGTGCAGAAGCTTTTCAGCTTGACCATTTTCCACTGATTTATTTTTGGTGTTGTGGCAGTTGCCAAGGTGGTCTTCATAAAATCTTTCCCCAGTCCGACATCACCAAGAATTTTTTTACCATACCACCTTTTCTTCTAGAATTTTTACCATTTTGTGTCTTAAATTTAAATCTTTTATGCAGTGAGAATCTTTTTTTTTTTTTTTTGACAGATACTCACTATGTCTCCCTGGGTAGAGTGCAATGGTGTCACAGCTCACAGCAACCTCAAACTCTTGTGTTTAAGCGATTCTTTTGCCTCAGCATTCCAAGTACCTGGGACTACAGTCACCTGCTATAACACCAGGCTGTTGTTGTTTTTGTTGTTATTGTTTTTAGCAGACCCAGGCTGGGTTTGAACCCACCAGCCCTGGTGCATGTGGCCAGTGCCCTAATCACTGAGCTATGGGTGCTGAGCCAAGAATCAATTTTTGTAAGTGGTGGGAGGTGCAGTCCACTTTTAGTTTTCTACATGTGGCTAACCAGTTCTCCTAGAACTATCTTTTACATAGGAATGCTTTTCCCCACTGAAGGCTTTTGTTTGGTTTATTGAAGGTCAGATGGTGATACATGCCTGGTTTCATCTCTAGGTTCTCTATTTTATTCCATAGATCTATTTCTCTATTTTTGTGCCAGTACCATGCTGTTTTGATCAGTATAGACTTGTAGTATATAACCTGAAGTCTGGCAATATAATGCCTCCATATTTATTTTTGTTTCTTGGAATTGCATTGGCTATTTGGGGTTTTTGGTGGTTCCATATGCAACAAAGTACTACATTTTTAATTTCTTCAGAGTATGATGTTGATACTTGAATGGTGATTACATTAAATCTGTAGGTAACTTTGGGTAGTATGGACATTTTAACAATGTTAATTCTTCCCAGCCATGACCATAGTATGTTCCTCCATTTGTTAACATCTCTGCTATTTCTTTTCTCGGAGTTTTGTAGTTCTCTATGTAGAGATCATTCACACCTTTTGTTAGGTCTGTTCTCAGCTATTTCATTTTCTTTGGAGCTTCTATGAAAGGTATTGTGTCTTTAATTTAATTGTCATCTTGACTGTTATTGGCGTATGAAGGCTACCTACTTGTAGACATTGATTTTTGAATCCCAAGATGTTACTGTATTCCTTAATCACGTTAAAGAGTCTTTCGGTTGAATCCCTAGGGTTTTCTAAGTGTAAGATCATATCATAAATAAAGAGAAAGCACTTGACCTCCTTTATCCTCATTTGAATGCCCTTAATGTCCTTTCCTTGCCTGATTGCCTATTGCAACAAGTCAGCTTAATAAAGATGTGAACATACTAGTTTGACGAAGTCCCACTTGTAGGTATTTATACTATAGAAACATTCATGCATATATGCAGAAAGGCAGGTAAAACACTGTCCATCAGAAAGCTGTTGGAAAGGAAAGAAAGAAGGAAAAGAAAAAGAAAGGCAGGAAAGAAGAAAGGAAATAAAATTCCATCAGTAAGAGATTAAATGTTTATAATATATTTACAATTTGAATACTAAGCAACCATGCAAGTATAATAAATTTACATATATATTCTTTTAAGTAAATCAACATGTATGTTATCCTATATAAAACAGCAAACATATTATATATTTGTTATAGATACATACTATGTAGCAAAGATATAGAAATCCAGATGGAATGGATAAATAATAAATGTAAGCTTGATTATATATCTAGGCAATGGTAAAGGTAAAAAATATATAGAAATGGAAGAAATTTCAACTATGAGATGGTTAATTTTATATATCAGTGACTAGATTAGGGAATACTCAATTAGTCATTATAAGGAGGTGCCCATTTAAGAGTATTTCCAGAAATCAGCATTTGAATCAGTAAACAGAGTAAAGAGAATTCCTCATTACCAATGTAGGTGGACTTGTTGCGGGCCTCAAATAGCAAGAAAAGTCATAGAAAAGATGATTCTCTCTTTCTTTTAGACTAGAGCCAGGACTTCCAACCCCTCAGACATTGAAGCTCCTGGCTTTCAGGCCTTCAGACTCATGGACTTGCACCAGCAGCCACCCTCAGGTTCTCAGGTTTCCAGCCTCAGTCTTAGAGTTATATTACTGGTTGCTCCTGATTCTCAGGTATGCAAACCCACATTGAACTATCTGCAAGCTTCCCTGGTTCTCCAGCTTGTAGGTAGCATGTCATAGGATCTCTGAGCCTCCATAATCATGTAAGCCAATCCCCATAAGAAATACCAAAAAATACCCTCTCATAGAGTCATACAGCTTAAGAATAGGGTTACGTTGTGAGAAATGCCTAATCAGGTGATTTCCTCACTGTGCAAACATCAGAGAACGTACTTACCCACACCTACATGGTGCGGCCTGGGCTGCACGGTAGAGACTGCATAGTACTCCTTGGCTATGATCCTTGACAGCACATCGCTATACTGAATATTGCAGGCAATTGTATAATCATAAGAAGGGTTAAGTATTTGCATGTCTAAATATGCCCAGACACAGAAAAATAGATAGTCCTATAATTTTATAGGAACACCGTCAGGTATGTGGTCATCCTTTACGAGCACACCATTATGTGACACGTGACTGTATATCTGTCTATTTCCCTGTATATATATTAGTTTATTGGTCCTGCTTCTCGAAAGAGCCCTGGCTAATACCATATATAAGGTAACAGTTCTTTAAAAAATAACAAACATCTAAGGAGCATTGACAGAATATTAACACTTTAAAAATCTCAATGGAGATATGTTACGTTATTTCATGTGTTCATTCATTTACTTGTGCCGTCATAATACATCTTTATTCGTTAAAAGATTCATTGCAGGTCCCATTCTCTAACATAGATCTTTTTTTGTTTTTTAATCCCACTTACTGCTTAAACCACTGTGTCTCTTCTTTTTGGGAGATACTCAAATCGATAACAATATCCAGAAACCACTTAGATAGTCAGCATCTCTGAGCTCAGTAAGATCTTCAAGGTCAAGAACTGTGTCCTTGTTATCTCTGTGCAGTTAGTATCTAACTTTATGGAGCAGCTCTATGAACAGTTTTTCCAAGTGAACTCACTGGTAGCTGGCAGGTTCGTCCCAAGTATAGACGGTGATGAAGAACTGGTTAGAACTGTCTAATTTCTGGGGCTTTGTCTGTGTGTTTTTATACAACTTTATAACATTCAATGTTATTGTGTACCTCTGATATGTGGCAATCATAAAATAGCAAGGAACTAAAAAGCACCTGTGTTTGAATGATCTGTTTCCTGAATAGATAAACGAGATAAAAATATGTCTAACTCTCAGTAGTGACAAAATATAGGCCTCCCAGTTGTTCTCTTGGTTACTGCCAAAGTTTCCTCCCTGAGAGTTCATTAACTCTTCTATCTGTGACTAGTTAGAAGACAGTTCTCAGACCGGGATGGGGCCTGGCCGACTTTGCTTTGCTTTGACCTCTGGTCGGGTTCCATGCTTGTCTTGGCAGGTCCTTCCCTATTCATGTAGAAATCTCTATAAAGTCCAACTGGCTGCTGAGATGCTGCAGGCTCTTCAGGCTTCAGATTACAAGGCTTTCTGCCTAAAATGCTGTTGCTTCTCTTCTCCTCCTGCCTACCTCTCCAAATCACCTTCCACACAATCAACCTCACAATTTACACTCCAGCAATAAACACTACTTAGAATTTCCTGACATGCTGTATTGTTTCTTAACTCTCTACCTTGGCACAGGCTGTCCCCTATGGCAGGAATGCCATTCTCTGTTCCCTGTCTATCTGGCAAGCACCTAAGCCTACCTGGAAAGGCCCTGCCCAGACATCCCTCCTCTCATAACATCCCTGAACTTGGCAATCCAGATCGAACATGACCTAAAGGAAGAAAGAACATAATGCACTCACCTTGTCCTGACATTTAATGTCTTCGACGATACACCCAGTGTATTTACTCATATATTTGTTCATTTAAAATTTATTGTATGTTTACTAAGTTTTAAACAACATACACGGGGCTGAGGCATGAATGTTTATTCCATTAAACCTCACGTTGAAGCTTGATCTCAGGCCTCCTGGGGGGTGTGTCTGGGTCTTAGAGGAGGACCCTTCATGAACAGATGAATGCCTTCCCTTGAGAAGAGTGGGGGATGCTTGATTTTCACTCTCTTAGTTCCTTCAAGAACTGGTAATTTAAAAGAGCCTGGCGCCTCCTCTCTCTTTCCTGATCTCTGCACACACCAGCTCTCCTTGAACTTCTGCCATGACCCTGAGCAGCCCGAGGCCCTCAGCAGAAGCTGATAAGATGCTGGCACGATTCTAGTACAGTCTGAAGAACTAAGAGCCAACTAAACCTCTCTTCTTTACAATTACTGAGTTATAGCAATACAGAGTGAACTAGGGCAGACAATTGGTATTGAAGAGCGGAGTGCTGCCAACAAGATGCCTGAAATGTGGAAGAAGCTTTGGAACCAGGAACTGGAAAGAGCTTGGAAGAGTTAAAGAGTTCAAGAGATGACTCAAAGATGAGGGAAAAATTGAATCTTATGAGAGACTGGTTAAGTGGCTATGACCAAAATGTTGATGGACGTATAAAGGCTGCTGGTGAGATCCAAGATGGAAATGATGAAATTATTGGGAGCTAGAGCAAAGATCACCCTTGTTATACCTTGGAGAAGCACTTGGCTGCATTGTACCCGTGGCCTAGAGATTTTTGAAAGGCTGAACTTAAGATTGATAATCTAAGGTTTCTGACAAGAAATTTCCAACCATCAAAGACTCCAAGAAGTGGCATGGCTTACAGTGAATTACCTGAATTACAGGAGCAAAGGAATGACCCGAATATAGAATTTATAATTTAAAGAAACTCAGACCAGAAAAATTTGGGAACTTCATAGCCTGATAATATGGCAGAAGGAAAGAGCATTTTGAGAAGAGGAATCCAGGGTGCAGCTGAGGGAACCTTGGCTAAGGAGGTTAGCAGGGACAGAGGAGAGCCAGGGACAGTGAGCAAAGGACCAACAGGCATTTTAGAAATGTCTGAAGCAGCAGCACCTTCCACCACAGGCCCAGAGACCCAGGATGGCAGAATGGTGTCAGGGGACAGGCCCAGGTTTCTGCTGCTCTGTCACCTCCGGACACTGCTCCCTGCATTTCAGGGTGCTCTAGCTTCAGCTGTGGCTCACATGGTCCCAGGTACTATCTGGGCCTCCTCTCTAGTGGGTAAAAGCCATAAGCCTTGGCAAAATCCACATAGTATTAAGTTTGCAGGCACCCAGAATACGGTTTCAGTCACCCTCCATGGTGGTGGGGACTTGGTGGCTCCCATCTACTGATAGATTTCAGAGTACATACGAGAGAGCCCATGAGTGCAGGCAGAAGCCTGCTTCAGGGTCAGAGCCAGCTCAGAGAGTCTCCTCTAGAGCAATGCCAAGCAGAGCTGTGGAAACAGGGTTGCTGCAGAGAACCCCAGTTGACGCCGGCAGCCTGCAACCTCAACCTAGAATAGCTGCAGCATTCAACCCAAGTCCTCAGAGCCACCACGAGGCCCATGTCCAGCAAAGTCACGGGCATGGAGCTTCCTGAGGCCTCAGGAGCCCACCTTCACATCAGTGTGTTTGGATGCTGGACACAGAGTTAAAGGAGGTTAGAGTCCTCAGAGTCCATGGAGCCGCCTGAGGCCTCAGGAGCCCACCTTCACATCAGTGTGTTTGGATGCTGGACACAGAGTTAAAGGAGGTTAGAGTCCTCAGAGTCCATGGAGCTGCCTGAGGCCTCAGGAGCCCACCTTCACATCAGTGTGTTTAAATGCTGGACACAGAGTCAAAGGAGGTTATTTTGGAAGTCTCGGTCCTGCATGGGGCCTGCTTCCCCTTTCTTTCTGCCTATTTCTGACTTTTGGAATAAGAATGCTTCCCAGTGCTTGTACAACCCCTATGCTTTGGACTCTGTAAATAAGAAACATGCAGCTCCTTCTTCAAGGAAGAGTTAAAGTCAGTGAACGGGATCACATTTACAACAGGTGGGAAATGTAGTTGGAAATTTAGGCAGCTCATGAAAGCCTTGGAGGTACCTGGGAGAAGCATTTATTCTATTTTCTAAGTATGTAAGAAACCATTGGGGAGTTTGGATCATGCGAATGGCATGAATGAACTCATGATTTAAAACTCTCACTCTACCTGTCTGGTAAGGAACAGACTGGCCAGCTGAGCACGCTGGCTCACACCTGGAACCCCAGCCCTTTGGGAGGCTAAGGTGGAGAATCATTTGAGGCCAAGAGTTTGCGAATGCCCTGGGCAACATAGCAAGACCCTGCTTCTACAAAACCTTTAAAAATAAATTATCCCAAGTGTAGTGGCTGCGTGTAACCCCAGTTAGTGGGAGGCTGCTACAGGAGGATCATTTGAGCCTGGGAGTTTGGGGCTACAGGGAGCTATGATTAAACCACTGCACTCCAGCCTGGGTAACAAAGCAAGCTCAAAAAAAAAAAAGTGGATGCAGGACTCTCCAGTCAGTGAAAGGTACAGCCATAATCTGTATGAGAGATGACAACAGATTTTAATAATGTTATAGAGGTTAAGCATTTGGATTAGGAAAGTATTTTAAAAGTGCAGTAATATAGAGCTTCATGGTGGATTTGGATGTCAGTACAGAGAGAAAGAGAGCAATAAAAAGTCACTTCTATGAAGTAGGAAGACTATGGTGTGAAAAACAAAATTGCCTTTTAGATGGAGTAAGTGTGAAACTAACATTAGTGGGTTGGTTGTATAGGCAAGTGGATAATTATGTCTTAAGTTCACATTAAAGTCAGGGTTGCCTGAATTTTAGAAACTTCAATTTATCAATGCCATAAATAAAAAAAATAATGTATGTTAAACATGATGGGTGATGATCAATTTATTAGTGTTTCTCCTGACCTGAAGAAAGCCCTCAGACTTTTTTCCAAGGACAAGTATATGAATGCAAATGAAAGAGATTTCCGTGAGAACCAATTTATTTGTTTCAAGCACATTTTGATCACACCTAACAAGTATAGTTTTTTGCAGTTTTTGGCCGGGGCTGGGTTTGAACCTGCCACCTCCGGCATATGGGGCTGGCGCTCAACAAGTATAGTGAAGGCTGCAGTATGATAGATTTCATATAAGGCAATAGAGGATTTCATCTTTACTTCACTTTTTAAATTATATTTTATTGAATAACAAATTACTGAGATTCTACTATAGTATTAAATATTGCTTCATGATTAGTCTACCCCAAGAATCTTCTTTCCCAGAGGGACCAGAGTGATCCTTGGTCCACTTGGTTCATAAGTGAACTTGCTTATGCAGAGATAGGGAGATGAAGAACTCTTCAATAGCCATTCCCTGACCCCTCAGGGAGATCCTCTACTTTTCCTTTCCTTTAGGTCAGAGCTAAAGAAATGGGGCAAAAAAAAATTGAATTTAATCAATACCACATCAAGCTGGCTAAGACAGTGTCTGTCTGTGGTATTGCCTCAAAAATGACATAGAGAATCTGTTCAGTTTTATTACATTTATAAACCAAGCTGCAATTAGCACCTGGTGGTAAATTTTCCAATAAGGAAAAAGGTGGGGGGTATACCTCCTGGAATCCTAGCTTCACACAATTTGAACATTCAGTATGATCTTTCCTGTATTTCTGATCCTCTGCCAGCTTTCTGATTTTTTATGGACAACAGGGATGTTGGGAGGAAGACTGTCGGGAAACACAACCCCAGTCTTGTTTTGTGTTTGCAGATTTGGTCCGCCATGTGGGAACAGTTACTTCAATCTCTTCACTTATCCAAGAGATACCCACTAACTCAAGCTTGGCTAAGCCACACTGTGTGCTGGAAACTCCAGCTTTCCTACACAACGACACCAGGCATGTGCTTAAGCCTTAGTTTCAGGACATATCACCATGACTTGAGATTGACTTCTCTCCCTCCCTTCAATAGGTTATTTCTTAACAATGGACATTATCATTCACCGTGAACATTCACTGATGCTAACATTTAAAGGCAGCATTCCAATTCTTGAATGTGACCATGGAAAGTTATATGTAAAATGCAATTCTTTAGTTTCTGCCAAGATTGCAGTGAGCCAGAACAAAGTACAGGACCACAGAGGATACTGAGATGAAATTCAGGCACAAGATTAAATCCCATATAGGGATGTTAGGTAACTAATATCAAAGAGTCTTAAAGGACCGATAGGAATGTTTTAGCTATGCCTGTCCAGCTGCCTTATCCAAGTTATTTTTGAAAATACTGTGATTCCTAAATTAAACACAATGTTGAAGTCAACACCCACAAGTCAGAAATAATTTTTTTTAAATAGGAAAACAACTCAAATAACCATCGTGCTTTCATTAGAGTTTGAATTTATACTTTTACTGTCTCAAATACACTCTAGGAACTCTGCTTTCTCCTAGCCCAAAGATTAACACATACCATGAAAATAAAAGCTAAACACAATTAAGAAACCACATACAATTATATTATTTATTCAGGTTGTTCTTTTCTTTTCTTTCTTTTTTTTTGGAAACAGAGTCTCACTGTTGCCCAGGCTAGAGTGTGGTGGTGTCAGCTTAGCTCACAGCAACCTCAAACTCCTGCATGGAGTTGAAGGGATCCTCCTGCCTCAGCCTTCAGAGTTGCTAAGACTAGGGAAGCCCAACAAGAAGCCTGGCTAATTTTTCTATTTTTAGTAGAGATAGGGTCTTGCTCTTGCTAAGGCTGGTCTTGAACTCCTGAACTCAAGGGATCCTTCTTCCTGGACCACCTAGAGTGCTAGGATTCAGGTGTGAGCCACACCTCCTGGCCATCTAGTTTTGTTTTTTTTTATTTGCATGAACAAGAATAATAACTCTTATTCTTAAAACCATCACCAAATACATTTAATGAAAGGTGTATGTATATATTAATACTTCTTAATCTTTAAAAATGCTTTCAGTATGTTATATTAACTATTCTTTTTAATAGACCTTTGAAAACTTACTCCCCTTTAAAGATGAGATTCCAGGAGATCAAAATGTAGCATAAATATCAAGAAAAATAGACCTGAAATATAGATCGTGTACACTGTCCTTGGTCTGCTATAAAGCTTTCAGACTGGTAGATAGACATAACTTTTATAAAGCATAATTATGCAACTGGCTTGGGAAGCTTGAAACACACTTGAGTTTTTTTAGTTAATTTGGGTGTGTAGTCGTTTGTATGGCCCTGCTAAGTCTCATGTTGATATGTGAACTCCAGTGTTGGAGGTGAGACTCAGTGGGAAGGTCATAAGGGTGGACTCCTCATGAGTGGCTTACTGCCATTTTTATCTCAGTTGCCATGAGACAGGTTATTGAAAAGAGCCTGGCACTTACTCCTCTCTCTTGCTTTCTCTCTCACCATGCCGCCTCCACACATGCTGGCTCTCCCTCCATTTGGGCCATAAGTGGAGGTTTCCTGAGGCCCTCCCCAGAAGCAGATGTTGGCACCATGCTGCCTGTACAGTCTGCAGAACCATAGGCCAAACACACGTCAAGTCTTTATGAATTACCTAGCCTCAGATATTTCTTTATAGCAACAGAAACAGATTATGATAGATGTATTGAAAAAAAAAATTTTTTTTTGGCAGGTTTTGGCCGGGGACAGGTTTGAACCCACCATCCCTTGGCATATGGGGCCGGCATCCTACTCCTCGAGCCATAGGCGCTGCCCTGAAATTTTTTTTTACTATTTTTTTCAGATATCTTTTCCTTCCCCCTTCCAACTAACAATGCAATGAAGGATAATGTTATTGGTGAAAACTGTGGGCAGGTAATTAAAAAAAAACAAACTGATTTTCATGAAGATTGAACATTGTATAATGAAAGCATATTCATTTCCACACCTAAGATAAATTTTTGGCCAAGATTGGAAATATAAGGTTAATAATTTACCATTCTTTCCTCAAGTATGAAATTCTGAATATAAGGAAAGCAAATTTGTATTCAGAATGAAAATGAAGATGAACTAGAGCCACAGATAAGTTCAAACACAAAACTTCTACTTCACAGTATTATGTCTCCAGCATGAATTAGAATGTCAATTATTGGCTTTTAGTTAAATTAGCTAAAGGGCTTTTCAAAAAGTATGAATTGTATAAAAACATACGCAGAACTAATATTTCAATACTTCTGACTTGGTTATTCTGCTCATTCAGCCTAAAATAGTTCTTAACATTCACCATTTCTACTCCATCACTTTACTAATGGTTTAACACATAAAACCATTAGGACATCTACAGACATTTCACCCCATAGCAATAAAACTATATGTAATTTGTAGAGGCATCCCTAAAAATTATGATGACTAGTATTTCTACTTATAAACTAGGTTTATTGAATAGAGTAGAATTAGCCATCAAGAACACAGGAGGTCATTAGTTGCTATATTTAGTAAATCTATTTGAAGTACTAAATGTCTAAAAATTTAAGTTTCTTAAAATGGAAGATAATAAATAATATTAAAGAAATACGGCTTGGCACCCGTAGCATAGTAGTTACAGCGCCAGACACATACACCAAAGGTAGGGGGTTCGAACCCAGCCCAGGCTGTCTAAACCACAATGACATCTATAACAACAGCAAAAAAATAGCTGAGTGTTGTGGCAGGCACCTGTAGTTCTAGCTACTTGGGAGGCTGAGGCAAGAGAATCACTTAAGCCCAAGAGTTTGAGGTTGCTGTGAGCTGTGATGCAACAGCACTCTACTGAGAGTGATATAATGAGACTCTGTCTCCAGAAAGAAAGAAAGAAAGAAAGAAAGAAAGAAAGAAAGAAAGAAAGAAAGAAAGAAAAGACAGACAGACAAAAGGACAATGTATTTTTTAAGATAAACAATCTGAAATTGGACTCCAGCTAGTAAGAGTAAGAAAGTGAGCATAATTTGACTGCAAATGATAAACAAAATTGGAAAAGAATTTAGAGGCCAAATCCTTAAAACCTCTAAAATTATTACTGCCCATATAATCAAATGTATTAGTAAATCTTGAAATCATGCATATTTTTTCCTAAATCCTAATATTCTCCATATGTCTATTATAGTGTATAATCCAGTTGTTGAAGTATAAGCACTTAAAAATACTATCTCAATATTATGGAGTTTTGGAATATACAGATGATGTTGATTGCCACAACTAAAACTCTAAGATATTAAAGGGAGCATTGGGACCACATCTATGGTCCATCTTACAAGGTACACATGAATCTTTCTAAATGTAGAATATAAATGTCTTAACACAATAACTAAGAAAATGCCATGAAGGCTATGTTAACCAGTCTGGTGAAAATATTTCAAATTGTGTATAAAACCAGCACACTCTACCCCGTGACTGCATTAATGTACACAGCTATGATTTAATAAAAAAAAAAGAAAGGTGGGGGGAGCATTACAGCTCAGACGTGAAATGCTCCAGATGAACACTTTGCTATCCTTGTAAAATTCCCCCAGGAAGGGGAAAACATCCACATGCTTTGTGATCAATTGGCTGAAAATATTGCTGTGCGCTTTGTCATAACAGGCTGTTCTGCTGTAGAGACTCATAAATACTGGCACACGTCCCGTTTATATAAGAGATTAACTTTATCAAAGTCTCTGAAGATAAAGGCTCATGCCGATTCATGTGACTGTGGTCCCAATAGCATAGCCAATGCAGAAAGCTTACAAAGGAACAAAGACCGCCTCATTCATGGTGAAAAACATGGGTCCATAGATACCGCAAGCTTCAGCAACAAAGAAAAATTGGCAGAGTGACTTGAATGTGGTCACCAAAATCAATTCAATTTTTTTTTATGGAACTGGTACTGTGAATACTGATGAGATAAGGAAACAAAGGCTGCCAGGTCTTAGAGGAAAACATTTTTTCATCAGTTGATAGGAAGTTCTGCTCGAGCATAAAATATCCTTCTCCTCAAATAGACGATTTGTAGTCAAGCAGAATCTCTTGAGTCTTCCTGTGACTCATGTTTTTGGCATTTTTATTCTACTGGAGATTTTCCTAAAGTGGGATTTTGGCCATTGGGTAGCAACCACTGAGGAGGTGATGAAGCCAGATTTGGCAGAAGTTGTGAAAATAGAAGCATTCATCATAGCCCTGTGCTTAAAAAAGGGTAATCTGGCCAATTCCCGGAAGAGACTCTCTTCTTAGGAAGGAAGTCCACTGGGCCACCAGAAATAGAATTTTACACAACTATAGAGAACAGAGGCATTGGAAAGAATTACAAATCCATTTTTGGGGGGAGAGAGAAAGGAAAGAAGGCTTTGGTGCTGTCCTCCTCTGGGATAAACAGATGGTTAGCACTCATTTTCTATATTGTTTTTCAATGATTACCAATTTGTATTCTCAACAATCAAAACTGAATGTTTAGATCCACATTAAGAATAACGTCCTTTTTTTATTCTTTCACACTTAATACAACATTTCTGCACTGTAGAGCTTATGTAGTATAACCGAGGTTCATAACCTTTTATCTTACTTTCTGGAGAGAAGCTTAAAAATGCATTTCTCGTGACAGTCTACAAGAGATAGTTGTTTATAAACTCTTTAGGAAAGGCCAAATTCATATAATGCCAAAAGACTGTATTTTTCCTTTTCACTTTTATATTGCTTCTCTTTATCAAGCAACTTACTTGAAGTCATATAAAAAATTAATACCCAATCCAAGTTTCTGTATCTCCCTGTTATATCTGTGAGTAATATTGAACCAATGGCAGAATTTCTTTTGTTTGGAGTCTTTGTGACACACAGAGCTATCTTGGCCTCTAAGAAAATTAATCTTTCCAAAATTTCAGTCCCAGAGCATCATTTACTACTTGTATGATTTTTTTTTTTCTCTTTTTGAGACAGAGTCTTAGTTGCCCCAGGACAGAGTACCATGGTGGTGGTGTCAGATCAGCTCACAGCAACCTCAAACTCCTGACCCCAAGTGATTCCCCTGCCTCAGCCTTCTGAGTAAGTAGGACTGCAGGTGCCCACCACAATGCCCAGTTAGTTTTGTGTTTTGGTTTGTTTTGTTTTCTATTTTTTGTAGAGACAAAGTCTCACTCTTGCTCAGGCTAGTCTTGAACACTCGAACTCAGGCAATCCACCTACTTTGACCTCCCAAGTTCTGGGATTACAGGTGTGATTACTGTGCCTGGTCACCTCTATGACCATTAGGGCAGTCTACTTTCAGTATAGATATTTACCTGCTGATCTTAACAATCTTGGAGATTTAAGGTATATGTCAAGATTTATGTCTTTGTCATATGTGCACAATCTCAGGGTATAAAAGCTATTATTTAATAAGTGTTTAATGGTGAAGGAACGAACACTTGCCATGAAGTTATCGTCTGTGAAACGTGCTAAACATGTCTTTTCTATCCTAGGTAACTGTTTCGATTAGGTAAGCCAAAGTCGCATAAACAACGCACCACGTCATAACTAGAACTTTCAGTCATCATTTTCTACTCCTTGCTCTCCTATCACATAGAGACTTTTCCACCTCCCCTCCTGGCTGTCCTGTTTTGTAGACTTTCACCGATTCTTCACAACCTTATTGCTTTTCTAATCGCTATTTAACCACACTTCAGCCCTACAATCACCATCACCTCTCTTTACAGAGATAACCTCCTTTCCTCCTTTGCAACTTACTCCTGTAATTCTTCAAAACCCAATTTTAGCTTTTCTAGGTTCATTTTAATGATCAGTGGAGCTTCTCTTTAAAAAAAAAAAAAAGAGCACCCATCTCTATTTGTGTTTATATTTCTTGTGTAAATATACCCACTTCTTCTGTATGTCTAACTCTCATCTAAACAAGATTCTAAAATGTCTGTATATGACCTGTAGAGGACGCCAAGAGACAGAAGACCTCTAAGCAAGATGATTTACAGCTGAGAGGTGGACTATTGGGAGACTTGTCCACAGGAGCTTCTTATGGAGAAAGAGTCCGTGCCCTCAGCACGTGGTCATTGTTAATTACTCCCGTCACCTGTCTCGTTCTGGCTCAATAAAAGGCTGGCGCCGAGGTTGCTCAGGGCTACCTGGAAAGTAAGGGCTAGCCCACTTCCCACAAGCTTGTACTTCTAATCTGCCTCTTGCCTGGTTCTTTCCTGTGCTAACCAAGACCAGGGCCATAGGAGTCTGACGGGTCATGACAATGATCTGAAGAAAAAGTGACCAGATCTGATACTACTCAGTAGAAGGCTTGTAATAAACCCATAGCAAACATAAATAGAAATACAGAAATAAAAATACTACAGTGGTTAATTTCCATTGTTAGGTAAATTAGTACCAGCTGCTTAGGGTTTAAATGTTCTATCAATTTTGCTGGTGCTCTGAGTGATCCAGTCATTATAAATATGTTATATTAACATATTACACAACTGCAGATGTTCACTTGCACTGACTCAACAACAGACTTATTCATGTCAAGGCTTATTTGTATACCCATCTTGTCCAACCATATGCATAACATTTGATACGTGGGTGATATTAGTTCATTTACATTATTCTTTGGGTGGTAGAAAACTGAAAGAAAAACGGGCTTTTATGAAAGTGCTCCAGATGTTCAGCACCAAAACCTTAGCATTTGAAATTCACATTACATAATATTAAATTTGTCAGGATCTGCTTTTAGCAACACTCTTCCCCCCCCATCTTCCAAATTCATAATATTCTTTTCCCAAAATGGAAATACTTTATTGCTACTTTTTGCAAGATAATCACTGTCTGGCTCAGTGCCTGAACTCAAGCGTCCAAGGCACCAGCCACATACACCAGAGATGGAGGGTTCAAATCCAACCTGGGCCTGCCGAACAACAATGACAATTACAATGAAAAAATACCCAGGTGTTGTGGTGGGCACCTGTAGTCCCAGTTACTTGGGAGGCTGAGGCAAAAGAATCACTTAAGCCCAGGATTTGGAGGTTGCTGTGAGCTGTGATGCCATAGCACTCTACCCAGGGTGAGAACTTGAGGTTCTGTCTCAAAAAAAAAAGATATCACTATCATTAATCATTATCCTAAAATATGTAATGGCCACAGTGCTTTCACAAAGAGTTAGACAGGTCATGAGATTTACTCTTGTGAGCCAAGAAAACAGGAGTAAATAATTTGAAATAACTTATTTTATGCATATACACACTCCTATCAGAATACTGAGAAGCAAGCTACAACTCTATTAGGTTTTTCAAAAAAAAAATTGTGTATGAAAATAAATAATATGCTATAATCAGAATTTGTTCATCATTGGGTAATAAAACTAGATTATGTCACTAACTAAGGACAGCTGGACAACAGGTTAATGACTTTCGTCTAAGGTAAAGAAACCTTGTTAAAGAGAAGATTAGCTACAAACCAGTCGAGTTGTTAGTTAAAAGGCTTCTGCCTACTCAGTGGTGCTGACATAGCTCATGGCTAGGCTCCCAGGGAGGAGGAGGGGAACGGGCAGTGACATGGCAGGTCCATCCAGCCCTTTCCTCTTTTGACTTACTAAAGAGTGCCCAGAAGATGCAGAATGACCAGAGTGTGGAAGCACGAAGTGGAAAGCCAAATACCCCTTTGATATATTTTGTGCATCAATTTTGATCTCTTCCTTATTGCTTATTGTTTATCTTAACATATCCTTCACTCCACTGAGTGATAACAGATACCTTCTCCCATATCCAGGGGTCAGGCCAGTCCCATCTTGAGGTGGGACTTTACAAAAAGCAGCAGTATTGGTGTGACCACTTCACGAGTGAAGGTTGTCCTTGGTGTATTGTACAGTTGTTGACCTTGCCTGGTCTTGTGAAATTCCTGTGGATATTCTCGTACCCTTATTGCCTAGACAGTCAAAAAGTAATCAATCATTTTTATTGCAATGAAGATAATAGATATTCTCTCTAAAATTAAACTTCTATGACAGATAAGGTCACTTGAGGTTTTCAGGAAAGCATCCTAATTGAGGACAGCTAAGGGAGCCCCCTCAGTTCATGGTGCCGGACAGCTCTTTGGGAGGTTGCAAGTCACATGGGCAGAACAGACATGCACCATGAAAACAAGTCTTTAATGAGTTCACTGATGGACAATTTACCTATTCAATTGAGAGTGAAGGAGCTCAGGAAATGTCACCCCCAAATATGACTCCTTACTGTCAAGAATATTTTGAGTTAGGGTCCTTAGAGATTAACTGGCCCTGAAAGAGGCTTGCTCTGTATCTTCATAAAGCAAAACAAAAATAAACTTCCCTTCCTTTCTCTGTCATCCCAATATATTGCAGGAAAAAAGGTCAAGCATACAACCAGACTTGGCCCAAATTATTTCAAACATAATAACTGTCTCTCAGTTTAATTTACGAGTCAATCTGTTTCCTCACTCCCATCCACTCATCCTACAGAGCAACCATTTCTTACTACTGCTTATCTCCTCCTCCCCAAAATACAAGTATTAAAACATCTTCACTTCATTGGGATATTGGGTCGACACTCTGTGATTCACTCCATGCACATGGTAAATCAACATTTCTTGTATTATAATAATTGGCCTTAACTGTGTTAAACCTTCAGCAAACTTTAAGAGAAGGAGCAAGTGCCTCCTCACCCCTTCACGATACAGTGTGCTCTTTTGGAGAAGTCAATGTCAAACATCCTTCCAGTGTATACATGACACGGACTTCGAAAACAGGTTCAAAATCAGTGCTTCAAACCTATGCACAAATGCCTTCCTACAGGTAGGAAGTAGGAAGTAAGAATGGATATTTATGTTTCCTGCTGAGTATCAGGTAAAGATTTCCTCAGAAAAAATAATCAATCTGGGTTAACATAAATTGTCAGAAGTACTCCTGTCATGGGGCTCAATTGTCCCCTCTCAAAGTTTACATGTTGAAAGTCCTAAGCTTCATACTTCAGAATGTGACTATAGGTCTTTACAGAAGTAATCAAGTGAATTTGAGGTCCTTAGAGTTGGCCGTAGGCCAGTATGACTGGGGTCCTTACAACAGGGGAAATGGGCCAGATTTGCACAGCAGGAAGAAGATGTGAGGGAACGGAGAAAAGACAGCCAACTGTAATTTGTAAGCCAAGGAGGGGTCTTAGAAGAAATAAACCCTGTTACCACCTTGATCTTGGACTTTTAACCTCTAGAAATGTGAGAAAATAAATGTCTGTAGTCTGTGTACAGGCCGCCCAGTCCATGGTACTTTATTACGGCAGCAATAGAAAACAAATGCAGGTACTATCACTGGAAGTTCTAACATAGGTGAGGCCATCGCCGTCCTCTTCTCAGATCACACAGAGGCCATCCTGGGTCAGGCCAGTTCCCCTGAGGTGCTGATTTTTTAGTGCCTGTGAATCATCTAAACTACACAAGCCAAAACGGAGCTATACTATGCATAATGACTTTGAGAGGGGTTGCTGGCCTCAGAGAGTCATGTCACCTCTAATCTGGGATTGCAGCCAGGTGTCAGCCTGGAGGCAGCTGTAGTTCTGTGTGGTGTTGTTCAGTCCTTGTTAGGTTTATTGCCTTTGCCTCACTATTGATGACAGGGAAACAAAAAGAGAGGATAATTATAACCTGGAAATAGATTCATAGGGATTTGATTACTCCTAATCCCCTAATAGCAGGATGAAAACAGGCTTACTATATAGGAAATCCATCTCATTGACTCAAACCCATGTCTCATTTCCACTAGGAAGCTCCTGATCATGCTTGTGATATATAATTTGACATAGCAATTATATTTGAAGACTCCCTACAGCTCTGATACTTGAGCAGATATGACAACTATCTATGGGAAGAATTCGTTGAATATCCTGGACAGGTAAAGCAGGTAAAGGGAACATCCCTGACCTTGCTGAGGGTGGCTTTTCTAGGCAGCCCAAAGCAGAGTCCAAAGAACTAACAATGTTAAGCTGGCTCCATAAAGCCAAGAATCCAGAAAGCAAGCTCTATGGATCTTCCAATCTGCTGGTGACAGAGGCTTTCAGTTTTGCCCCTAAAATATATGGAAAGTAGAGAAGGAGCAAGATGGTGGCCAAGTAACAGCCTCTTTGCAACGAGGCACTGTAAGATTGGGGAGAGAACACTCCAGGCATCTCTGGCTTGGGGGTTCTGTGCAGAAACATTCTTTTGAGTACTCAAGGAGACAGCGAGAGACTTCTAGACCATAGGAGGAGACAAAAGCAGTGGAGAACTGGCCAGTGGTTGTGATCTGTCTAAGACTGCTGTGGCTGTAACTATAAGAGCATCGAGAATTTGCAGACAGGGAAGTAGCACATGACAAAAACAGAAAGATGAGAGAGGGCGCCAGCGAGCTCACTCAGTTGTACATCATTAGTAATGGAACTAGTCAAGCTAGGGATACATAACTGGGAATTTTATGCTTGACTAGTTGTAGGACTCTATGCAATGTGCCCGTACAATGCATAGCTATTTGTTGTTGTTGTTGTTGTTGTTGTTGTTGTTAGAGACAGGGTCTCCCTCTTGCTCAGCCTGGTCTCGAACTCCTGAGTTCAAGCAATCCACCTGCCTCGGCCTCCCAGAGTGTTAGGATTACAGGCATGAGCCGCCTAAGAATGGGAATTTTAGTAACAGTGAAATAAAGTTATTTTATTTGAAACATGAAGTATGAAGATGCCAATAGTTTAAAAGATTTAAAAATTTTTTGATATGGATTTTATATACTGGGCATGCTGCTCTTCCTCATTGCCACTCTTCCAAAAGTAGGGCAAATTGAGGAAGTGAGGAGGACGTAAAGGTACCCACGAGGGGGGAGATCTTGAGGGAAATCCATCAGTGTCCTGTAAGGAAATTGCTGAGTGTGGGACAAGTGGCTGTAGTACCATTTATAAATATGTTATATTGTTACTACAAATAAAAGACTACAAAATAAAAAAAGAGATACTTGCATATAATATTTTTCATTGTGTGATAGAAACTTAATTTCAGAAATTCTGATTTGCCCATTTGCTAATGAATTTAGAAAAGTGACTCAGAGAATGAAGGATCTTTAGCCTCTTTAGCCTTATATATTTACTGATTTCCATGTGGAGAAATTTTCTGCACCATCAGGATACAGATTTGGGGTGGGTGAGTGATTAAACAACACAGGAGGCAAATTTGAAAGCAATAATTTTTAATAATATTTTGGGTTTGAACCATTCAGCCATAAAAAAAGATGGAGACTTGGGGGCAGCGCCTGTGGCTCAAAGGAGTAGGGTGCTAGTCCCATATGCTGGAGGTGGCAGGTTCAAACCCAGCCCCAGCCAAAAACTGCAAAAAGAAAAAAAAAAGATGGAGACTGTCCCTGTTTGTATTAAGCAGGATGGGGTTGAAACACATTTTTCTTAGTGAAACATGTTCTTCTTACCACGAGAATGGAAAAGCGGAATGGAATGGAATTGAGTACATCCCATGTACTCAATACGAAGCCAGTAGATGATCTAATACACGCGCGTGTAAGAGAAAAATTCAATTCAATTCAAGTTGGGGGGAGGGAGGAGAGAGGAGGAGGAAGGATTGGTGTGCTCCCACCTAATGGGCACTATGTAAGGATATGTGGCACACTGCCAGGGGACAGGACACAGCTACAACAGGGACCTTACCTAACAAATGCCAACATCGTAACCTAGTTGTACCCTCATATTAATCTGAAAGTAATAATAATAAATTATGTTCAATTGGAGGTCACATGTTCACCTCTTGAGGGAATTCATTTCATTCTTTCTTCAGGAAGAAACCCTATAGGTTGATCCAGGGGCAATTGAAGTTCTCAAAGATGCAATCAGGGCACCAATGGTGGGGTTTAGATCAAAGGAGGGCTGAGTGTTCTTCCTCCTGGTAGTTCTTGTTCCTTTCCTCTCCTGCAGCGGGCGTGATAAGGTAAGCTAAAGATTACTTCTGCCTGTAGGTGTTCTTGAAAGGTAAACAGTGCTGCAGTGACCTTAGCCAGGTTGTAAGGTGCAAATTCAAAATACCCAAATCTAGTTTACTTCTATATACTATCAATGAAAAATAGAAACTTGAAATTTATCATTGAAAATACTCAGGGTTCAATCTGATAAAAGATGTGCAAGATCTATACAGTGGGATCTAGACAACTTTGCTGAGATAAAGACTGAAAGAAAGGCAGAGATGGATTTGTGGTCAAAAGATTCAATACTTATTTTTTTTTTTTGAGACAGAGTCTTACTTTATTTCCCTTAGTAGAGGGCTGTGTTATCACAGTTCACAGCAACCTCCAACTTCTGGGCTTAGGGGATCCTCCTGTTTCAGCCTCATGAGTAGCTGGGACTACAGGCGCCCGCCACCACGCCCATCTATCAATACTTTTAATAGGAAAATTCTCCCCAATTTATTTCATAGGCTTAATAAAGCCCAGTCAAAATCCTAGCTGGCCTTTTTGAAGAAATTAACAACTATATTCTAAAATTGTGTCAACTTACCATAAATCTACATTAATCAAGATGATGTAGCATTTGTGTCAAAATAGAAATATCGATCAACAAAATAATTTCATAAATGAGCTCCCACATACATACATATATTTGTTTAATAAGGTTCAAAGTCAATTCAGTGGAGAAATGGTAATCTTTCCATTGACACTGCTGGCCAACTTGGATCTGTGCACACACACACACCCCAAAGAAATCAACAACTTCAATCTAAATCTTGTATCAGACACCAAAAATAAAATAGATCACAGAGCTAAATGTAAAACCTAAAATTACAAAACTTCTAAAAGAAAACAGATCTTGGCTTAGGCAAAGACTCCTTAGTAATGACATCAAAAATGCTATCTGTAAAAGTGCACATTGATGTGCTGGACTAAATCAAAATTAAGGACAATTGCTCTTTCACCGACACTGTTAAGAGAATGGAAAGTAATGTCACAGGCTATGAGAGTATGTCTGTAATCATATATCTGATAAGAAACTCACATCCAGAATATATAAATAAATCTCAAAATCTGAAAGAAAACGAACTCAATTTTAGAAGGGATCAAACTAATGGAATAGATAGCTTATTCAAGAAGTAGAAGGATGGCAAATAAGCTCATGTAAAGATGCCTAACTTATTTCTC
>NW_003852560.1:2256704-2257354 GCF_000181295.1 Otolemur garnettii | reverse complement strand
AATCAAAATTAACCTGTATTTAAATATCTATAGAACGAAACATTATTACCTATAGTGGTACTATGTTAGTATTTTGTAGTTTAATTTTACAAAAATTCCCAAACTTACAGTATAATTTACAGACAGCATATAGCCAGTTGTATACTGAAGGTATTCATGTAGATGTACTTTTCACATCACAATCATAGACATTCTTTTAAAGCTTAATGTAGAATCTAGATATCTTTTACTGAATCTGATATGGTGTATTGATTGGAGTAGGCTGGGCTGATTAAGTGGATCCAGAAATGTAATGGGCCAGAAAAATAAAATGGAGAACCTCAAAGAACTCCAGCTTGGCCTCCTGTTTGATCCTGCAATCCCATTACTGGGCATCTACCCAGAAGGAAAAAAAAAATTCCTTTTATCACAAGGATGTTTGTACTAGACTATTTATTGCAGCTCAATTTACGGTCGCCAAAATGTGGAAACAGCCTAAAGGCTTACCAACCCAGGGATGGATTAATAAGTTGTGCTATACATATACCACGGAATACTATTCAGCTATTATAAAAGACAGAGACTATACATCCTTTGTATTAACCTGGGTGGAAGTGGAACACATTATTCTTAGTAAAGCATTGTAAGACTGGACAAGGATGAATCCTATG
>NW_003852560.1:2254276-2255649 GCF_000181295.1 Otolemur garnettii | reverse complement strand
ATGGAGGGGGTGAGGGAATTGGAGAGCAGAGAGAGAAAGAACAAAGGAGGGGTGGGGGAAAGGAAGAGCAGAGAGAGGGAAGGAGGGAGGGGTGGGGGAAAGGAAGAGCAGAGAGAGAGAAAGGGGTGGGGGAAAGGAAGAGCAGAGAGAGGGAAGGAAGGAGGACAGTGGCAGAAAGGAAGGGGGGTCAGGATCTTGGGTGTGACACACCTTTTGGGGGCAAGACTTTACCTAACAAATGCAATCAGTATAACCTGGTTTCTTGCACCCTCAATGAATCCTCAACAATAAAATAAAAAATGTTTTAATGTGCACACATTTCACAGTCTATAGGGGTCTCAGGTTAGTGGAAGGTGGGCCTGGTGAGGGTAGGAACTCTTAATTTCTGTTTTATGGAGGAGAACAGGACAAAATGCCAGAAGCCCTGCCTGCAGGTGTTGTCTGTGGCATGTCCACTTTGGCTCACTTCACTGTAACTCCAGCTCAGGCTCTCAGCTTCCCACAGGTTCAGACACGGAGGCGGCCAGAAGAAGGGCAAGAGGAGTGTGGCCAACACCTAATCAGTCTCCCGGTCTGGGAGTGCCCTGGGGAAAAGGAAAATCTTAAGATGTTCTTCCTTGTGTTGTTTCTATATCCCTGCAATTGTGAATCGAGCCACTCCAACTTTCCAGCGCAGTGTGGGGGTAAATGGCACACCTCCTGGGTGGAGGACTCAAGCCCAACTCGGACTTTGCCTGACAGATGTGAGTGATGTAACCTAATCAGTATGATCCTTATGCTAATCTGGAATTTAAAAGAAGATTTTCCCTCCGGCTTGTTAACACCACCTTTTGAATCATACATTTGTTCGTTACCTCTTGCCTGAGACTTAGAATTTTTCACATATCTGTCAGAATTGGATCCAATATAATTTTACTTGAACCGAATGACTACGAGGAATAGCTTTTTCATGACACAGATATTTTTCCAATCATTTTCTTCCAGCAAAAATATTTGATCATTTTGGGATTTTTTTTTTGTTGAAAAGGAGCCCCCCAAAGTTAGTTAATTCTAAATGTTTTGTATTAGAGGTAAAAATATCTTAGACATCCTCATGCCACTTTAACAATGAACTGGATCAATTAACAAATTCACGTGAGCATAAAATAGTAGATAGTGTTCGATAGCTATTTTTCCTCTTTACACACCATCAGAGGGTTTTATGCCAGAGTGAGTATCCCTACGTGTCTGTTGAATAAGTTAGAATTGCTTTGCCTAAAAAACAGCCAGCTAGGATGAAATATTCAAGTATTTTGTGTAATAAAATTGGCTAGAAAGATTGTTGGTCATCATTGTACATCTTCAAGGGCGATCAAGTATTTTTTTTTTTTTTT
>NW_003852560.1:2244776-2253456 GCF_000181295.1 Otolemur garnettii | reverse complement strand
ACTAGTTCTTGATCTCAAGAGTCCAACTGTGGAAATAAGGAAGAATAGGGTTGTGGTGACAGTGTGTTAGGACAAACTAAGGGGAAAGTTTTTAATTGATAAGAACATTATTTTTCTTTTTGCAATTTTTTGGCCGGGGCCAGGTTTGAACCCACCACCTCCATTATATGGGGCCAGTGCCCTACTCCTTTAAGCCACAGGCACCACCCTGAAAAGAACATTTTTAAAGAAGACTATTAAGTACTTTCTTCAGATTTTTCATCATTTGCTTCTCCATAGGCCTATGCAACAAAGCCAGCTATTTGCAAATATCTTCATTAGATCCTTGACTTTAAGTAAGATAATATGCTG
This sequence comes from Otolemur garnettii, assembly GCF_000181295.1. Taxonomy (NCBI): domain Eukaryota; kingdom Metazoa; phylum Chordata; class Mammalia; order Primates; family Galagidae; genus Otolemur; species Otolemur garnettii. Next base: position 2,253,105 of record NW_003852560.1, on the reverse strand, counting down.
TTTCAATCATATTTTTAAAATATATTAATATTCCCCCAGCATTTCTCCTTGTTATATAATATAATGGCAAGACTTATAAATGCATTCACCTCAATTAGCCTATTGACTTTAAACATATTAGGGCAAACATAGCTAATAAAATTATCACAAGAGACTTAATTAAAGGATTGGTAGTTCACAGGAATGCATTTAAAATTATTTCTTATTTCTTAAAATGCCGAGGACTTCAGTAAGAGAGAGAGGAAACGGACTCACAAAAATGGCCTTTGTTTACCCTTAATAATATTCCATTTGCAATAGGATATGTAGGTGTGCATAATTGCTCAGAAATGTAGTCCCTTTGTTAGAACTAGGTGTTAACATGGATCGGGGTAACCCTAGTCTAACCACAGATGCAATTCCAAACTCATAATGTATGGTTGGTTATAGGTAGCTACCAATTCTTAATCGTTCATTCCATCAAGAGGTAGAGTCTAGTTACCTTTTCCTAGAATCACAACTGACCCTGTATCTCCCTTAATTGATAAAAAGAAGAAGTTAAGTCACATCGCAGGATTTCCAAGGTGAGGTTGTATGAAGCATTACACTGGCCTGAGTCGTTTGGAAGGCCTGCTCCTGGAACTATTCTGAGAACTGCATTGCCATTGTGAGGTTCCCAAGCCACAAGAGAGGCCCTGCGTAGACATTCAGTTCACAGACATAAGTGGGCTCTCACCCTGCAGCCAGCACCAAGTTCCAGCCACAGGAGTGAGCCACGTCAGCATGCAATCAGTCAAGCCTTCATCTGATGGCAGCCTCGGGCCTCACATGACAGACCCCAAGTGAGAATCACCCAGCTGGGGCCAGTAGCCCACAAAGCTGTGAGAGAGAATAACTAAAACCACTGAGTTCTGTGATGGTTTATTACACCGCAATAGATAATCCCAAGCCAGTGAATTCAGAAGCCAATCTTTCAGTTTAATTCCATTTTCTTTTCAACTTCAGACTGAATAACTGTGATCAAAGTAAATTCACTTATACTACAAACAGCCTTCATCCTCCTTTGGAGAACACTCATCTTAGTGTAATTTTATATGACTGGAAATAGATTCAAATGATCTCTGCTGTTACTTCGTTTAAGTTTTGATTGTGCTTCATAAAGATTTGCATGCAGCTATTTCCATGGTTGGAACCACCTTTCTTTAAAATCGAAAAACTGAAAGCATTTTATTACAAGTTAGTGGATGGTTTGTATTTGGCTGGTAAAATTGAGAATTTATTATGTTTTCTTTTAGGGTACCCTAGACATAAATAGTATCAAACCTTTCTCCAAGTTTTAGACAAGCTTACTGCAAATTCACATTTATTGATTAATGAAGAGTCCAAGGGGTTTCCCCCAAAATATCTGTGAAATAACTGGTATAAAAGAGATAACACTTTGTGTTCTGAGGGCTTCCTCTGGTTTTAATCTCCTGCTTTCTGCTGTGTTTAATTGATTGCAGAATCTTACTGACATCAAATTCATAGCCTGATTCCTTACTCCAAGATATTGTACATAGATTTAACTGAAAGCTCAGGAAGTATATAAACGCATGAACTCAACAACAGACATGCATCTCTTTAAATAACAATCAGAGAACCACAGGCAGCTCTTGATAATTCTACCAAAGTGTCATTGGTCACTTCTACTCTCATTCTATCAGCCACACCAAATCACATTGTCAATCCTGGTGTCCGCTAGGCAGAAATGGATTCTCCTCCTTGAGGAAATCACTACAGATATTATGGCAAAGGGAAGAGACATACATCTTCAGTTTGTGAGTCAAGTCATTCAACTGGAAGAGCAAGGAAAAGCATTTTAGCAGGAGGAATAGCAAGTAGAATGTTTTTGAGGCAGGAAATAGTTAAGAGATGTCATCAAAACAGGTGTGTCCAGGAAGGAAGAAGGAGGGTGATGGATGGGTGGGATCTCACCTAATGGGCACAAGAGGAGGGCGTTCAGCACACCTCCTGGTGGAAGGGCTCAACTACAACTTCAAGTTTACCTTAGAAATGAAAACAGTGTAACCTAAACATGCGTATCCTCATATCAATCTGAAGTTGAAGGGAAAACAACAGCAAAAAAATGGTATGTCTGTAACAAAGTGAACAAGAAGAAGAATGAAGTGGGCAGGGTCATGTAAGTCATGGTGAAAACTTAGATGTTTATTCTGTGATGAAGAGGGAGATTTGAAAGTTGCTATTTAAAAAGAATGGCATGATATGATTTCTATGTTAAAACCACAGTGCTGCCTTCAAAGCGGATAATTAATTCTTGGGGACCACAGTACAAACAAGGAAACCAATCCAGAGGTTTTTTGCAGTAGTTCAGATAACACTGGGGTGGGGATGTCGCAGAGAAGTTAGCCAGAAGTGCTCGGATTATAGATATAGCTGGGGAGAGTGGGAGTCGGGGATTGGGGAGCTCCCACCCAGTGGGCACGATGTAAGGTATATGGCGCCCCTCCTGGGGGCAGGACGCAACTGCAACAGGGACCTTAGCGAACAAATGCAACATTGTAACCTAATCATTTGTACATTCATACTAATCTGAAATAATAAAAAAGTAATTATTGTGTAGTTTTTTGTTTTTTTTTTTTAATTTTTCACCCATGTTCAAGTTCTTGGGATCAAATCCTCCCATATGTTGGGTCCGCTTGCTCACATTCAAGGGAGCTTTTTCCTTACAGTCTCTGCATTTTTATTCTTACTTTATCTGCAACTTGTTTTCTTTCTTTTTCTTTCTTTCTTTCTTTCTTTCTTTTTTTTTGTTGCAGTTTTTGGCTGGGGCTGGGTTTGAACCCGCCACCTCCGGCATCTGGGGCCAGCTCCTACCCCTTTGAGCCACAGGCGCCACCCTGGCTTGTTTTCTTCTGTGAAATTATCCCAGGCTCTGACTGTTGAAAGACCCTTCAGACTAGTTTTGGGTTGCCTCTACCATGCACAACAAAGCACTCACTGGCCCCCCAAACAATTTTGCACTTAACTTTGCTTTCAGAGAATTCATCATTTGTATAAATTCATTGTAAATCTGCATAAAACACAGTCATATAATTACACAATTCTCCTATTCACAGAACTTTTTTTTTTTTTTTTACACTTAGTACCCAGGCAGCTCCTTAACATCCCACACTAGTAGATGGTTTTGTCCTACTGATGGTGCAGCACTCAGTGCCTCTGCTAAAGCCTGATCACAGTTACAATTCCCAGCTTCTAAGCACTCAAGGCCTACACCCTTCCAAGGCTGCTGATCAGATGGCCTCTGCAAGTTTCTAGGACTTTCTATAACCACATCTCCTCACCTCTGATTTTGCTGGGTTTTTTTTGTTTGTTTGTTTATCTCTGCCAACTGGGAATTTCTGATTCTTTTCATTTTTTATTTTTTTCTACAGTCATAATTTACCCCATGATTTTATGCATCCATTTGCATCAGTTTGCATAAGTTTATTATGATTGTCACCTGAGGAGCGGATTAGATCAGGGTAAAAATAAATGTTAAGGAGAAAAATAGTATCCATCGATATGAATAAATGATTAAATAATTTCCCAAAGTTCTATCTTTTCATACAGTTTACATTCAAAGCAAAGAGCTTACTATTTTCCAAGTCTTCAGTCAGTTAATATCAAAGTAAAGGCATATATATGCTCTCAGGTCTTGGCCAAATTCATAATGGCCAATTTAATCATATTTTTCCTGTCCTTTTTATTTCCTGGACTTGAAGTAATCCAATCCCTTGCTGGCAACGTGACGGATAACCAGATTGACTGCTGGGGCAGCATGTGCATTATTAAATTAACTCCCCATAGCAGTCCTTCTTAAAACACTCCTAAGAGAATAAAAGTGGTAAAAGTTGACATGTACTCCAATTTAAAAAATACAATGATAAAAGAAATTTTGGTTTGCAATTGCTACTTTGGCCAATAGTCATTTAACAAGATTGTCAGACAGGGTACGGTCCTTCTGCTACCGAGCAGGTGGCACACATCAAAGGTATTGATGGTGAGAGTCTTTCCTCTTCTCCATGGGCCTGTTATTTCGAAGAAGCTTGTGGTTATTCTCATGTCCCTTCACTCTTCCCCTAGCAGGAAATATCTTTCAGAAGTAATAAGAGCTTCACTTCCAAGAGATGGAATTATGAGGACGTATGTTTTATTTGGGGGGGGAGGTATGGAGAAAGAGATCAGATGAACTCAAATATAGAGTACATAGGTGTCAACATCTTGATGTATTAGAGCAGAGAATTTAAAAAGTAGAGCGGTTAAAGGAAGTCTACACGGGCATTTTTCATAGTAATCTCAGATCAGAGGATACTATTAAAAAAGAAGTCGATCACTTAACGTTAGGGTTTTAGGCATCCTCGTGATTTTTTAAATCATGTCTTACAAGTGTCTCTTATATTAGGAACAGACATGTGTAACACAGATATTATAATATAGTATGTCTCCCACGCATAACCAGAGAAAAATGGAGTCTTGGGTATCTTATCTTAGATCTGCATTAATACCTAAATACAGCCAAACCCCCACTCTAACCACCCAGGAATTATTAATAGTTCTCAGAGTATGATGAAGGTTAGAATGTTTCCTCTAATTACAGTATTTAATAACCTAGTAATAATAGAAATACACGAATAATGATAATGAGAATAACAATGTAAATCATGATTAAGTCACCATAGTAAGGGTAGTAGTTATAGCTTCGCACAGTGCCTTGTTGATAGTAGCTGATTAATAGGAGTTGTATTAGCAAATTGGTGGGTAAATAATAAAAATCTTACTGTACATAAAGGTGCCAAATGATGGCGCAATAAGAGGATCTTATGGCTCAGAATAGGTGCTCAACAAATGTTTGTTGATTAATTTTGAATTTCAAGTTCCCCACGTATCTTTTCATAAAGTGGTCTTATGTCAGGCTGCTTTATGCAATATTCTTTTTTCTTTTTTAATGTTGGGGATTCATTGAGGGTACACAGAACCGGTTTAGAAAGGACCCTCTTATAATTGTGTCCCTCCCCCAAAAAGCATGCAATATTCTTTATCTCTCCATCTGCCCTACTGGCAAAATGCTGTGCCCACAGCAGAATCCCAATGTCCTTCATTTATTCTGTGGTCTCTTTAAACTTGCAAATCAAGAGAGACTAGCTGTCAGTATTATTTCTTCTCTAACTCCAAAAAGGAAATATCTATTAACAAATAGTGTGCACTTTCTATTAACCCCAGTCAGGGAAAGACTAAACATGACCTACTATCTGCCACCACGTGACAAATCTTTATGGCTATACTTTATGATTCAATACAAATATTAAGAAATCTGACTCATTTGCCTGCAGATAATTGAATCAACAGTGGGTTATAAAGCACACCACTGGTTTACAGCCGGTCCTGCCTCAGACGGAAGCAGAAGGTGCAACGTGGTGTTTTCATTTCTAGGATCTGCTTCTAAAGCCACCGGGGAGCGTGACAGGCACCCACGACATCCACTGCTATTTTAAGGAGTATGTTCAGAAATCATCGACTTCCCAGCCCACCATCCCACCTCGCCCAGGAAATACTGCAGAAAGTTGCCAAAGTGATTAGAGTTTCCAGAACATACATTTTTCATGGAGAAAGAGTTTTTCAGTAGAGGAAAGGAGGGAAATTCCAGCTGAATCACTCGTGAAGATCGGGTGTGCAATTTTACTCGTTTCTGAATAGTTTTGAAATGTACCATTGCATCATGCACATACAAGAATTGGGATGGATGTGTTACTTGGTTCGATGTAAACGTTTCACATCGTATATCAGAGCAGTACCCTGAACCCCATAAGTGCATCCGTGTACAAAGTTATGATTTAATAAAAAATAATTAATTATTAAAAAAAAAAGATTGGGTGTGCAGACAGGAATAGAAAATGGAATTTCCTTTGCCAAGCTGCATTCCGGATCACCAGAGGACTTTTTGATATACCCATTTGGCTCTGGAAAAGGAGATAATGATGGGTAGAGAGGCTGGGTAGGGATTGCCCAGCACAGGGGGGGACCAGGATTGACATTTTCGGCCTCAATGCAACATTGAGGTCTTGGTTCTTCAGAGGGATATGCACACCATGGTAGTTGGCCATCACTGGAGCCAGAAGCACAATGCACAGCGCTCCTGTAGCACTGGGCAAGTGGGAGAGAAGTTTTTTTGTTTTTTTTGTTTTTTTAAAGGTGCATGTATTAAAGTGGTGTTGCTTGGATTTACGGTTGGGGTGTCAGATGAAGGAGATAACTAAGTCTCGCAAAATGAAAAGTCTATATAGAGTCTACATAAGAGTGACCTTCCATACTGTGCTGAAAAACATTTAAACATCGAAAGTGAGCAAAACGTTGTGGAATTTAGCCAAGACACTATTGAGAAATCTAGAACTCAACAAGAAATAGGGGTCAATATACAACAGCTGAGGATCAGGGATTATAAACTGTCAAGCCTGTTCTTGTTTAATCTTTGTCCTATTGAAATTCTTTAATAAATTGATTAAAAATTAAAATGTATTCTCACGCTCAAAAGCGGTTGAGGTAGTGGTATAGATTCATGCAGTTCTTCATGTCTGGGGTTTATTTCTTATCAAGGAATCAGGAAGTTGGGCATCATTTTATTTCTTTCACCAAATATTATTGCAAACAAACAAGCTTCAGTCTGCTGAGAACGTGTCATAGAATTTACCGGATACTCTCCCCTATTTCATTAACCAAGGTTATATTTCATAATTCTGTCTCCATTTCCTTGCCAAAATACTTGATATGACTGTAATACAATCAGGAAAAAAAAAAAAAAAAAACCTCAGGTGATTTATGGAAATGAATCTCAATACTTTATTTTCATTTCTTACTTTTTTTTTTCAACCTTGGACTTAAGTGATGATGTTAATGATTTTTTTTTGGCTTATCAATTATGGGAAAGAAGGAAAGACTTAGCTAGAAGGACTTTATCTTTTACTATGAAATATCCACAATCCAGTTTAAAAGTCAGAGTTGTTATTTATTTACAAATACCCCGTGTAAGTATAGCGCACTAGACTCCATGGGACCTTCAGCAAATGTGCAACAAATTACCTTGAATGTAGCTGCTCAAAATGGCAAATTTGTTATCCTACAGTTCCTTGTGGGATAAAAGTGCATGAATCAATTAGCTGCTGCTCTGTTCACCCCCTCTCCAGGCTGAAATGCAGGTGGGGCTGGAATGTGGTCTCATGGCAGCTTAGTGTCCTCTTGCAGATTTACTGAGTGTTGACAGGATCCAGTTCCTCAGAATTGGAAGCCTGTTTCTTGTTTTCTCATGAGCTGTTGGCCAGGGGTCACCCTCAGCTTCTAAAAGGCAACCTTTCACCAAATGATAGCTCACTTCTTCAAGCCTAGCAAGTGAATTCCTTTCACTAGGAATCTCTTTGCCCAGTTAGCTAATACGACCTTATGTTACACTTACCTTAGGGAGGGAGAGATTGACCCATCATGTTCAAACATCCTCCTCACCCTAAAGGGGAGAGAATTACACATGTGTGCACCCACCGGCAGCCAGGAATCCCAAGGGGCATCTTAGAGTTCTGCCTACTCCACCTGCTCTGAAAATTCTTCTCTAGCAAAAAGATAGGACATTTTCCCAAATAGCTATGATGTAAGATCCAATGCCTCTATTAGCGTACACTGCCTACATTTTCAAATACAACATCTGAATATTAGAATTAAACCCCCTTTTTTTTTTTTAGACAGAGCATCAAACTGTCACCTTGGGTAGAGAGTCTCGTAGCATCACAGCTCACAGCAACTCCTAGGCTCAAGCGATTCTTCTGCCTCCACCTCCCAAGTAGCTGGTACTACAGGCACGTGCCACAGCGCCCAGCTATTTTTGGTTGCAGCCGTCATTGTTGTTTGATGGGTCAGGGTGGATTCAAACCCGCCAGCTCAGGTGTATGTGGCTGGAGCCTTAGCCGCTTGAGCCACAGGCATGGAGCCAGAATTAAACCTTTAACATATATTAAATATAACATAGTAACTAAATAATTTTGTTTAAAGTTGACATCACAGACATAATTACTTTTTCTTCCCCTGAGCATTTCATATAGCTGCAAACGTGTCGCATGTATTTTCGTGAATTTTTTTTTCCCATTGACTATACCTACAGTGTTGCTCAGGAGCATTTCAAGTGGATTCATCATCATACTTTCTTTTTTTTTTTTTTTTTTTTTGTTTTTTTTGGCCGGGGCTGGGTTTGAACCTGCCACCTCTGGCATATGAGGCGCCAGTGCCCTACTCCTTTGAGTCACAGGCGGCTGCCCCATCATCATACTTTCTT
>NW_003852560.1:2237103-2244580 GCF_000181295.1 Otolemur garnettii | reverse complement strand
TATTTGGGAGGCTGAGACAAGAGAATTGCTTAAGCCCAAGAGTTTGAGGTTACTGTGAGCTGTGACATCACAGCACTCTACCCAGGGTGACAAAGTAAGACTCTATCTCAAAAAAATAATAATATAGAAAATAATTTTTGTATAAATGCAATATACAAAATATTGCATGTATAACACAATACATATGCATTGTATGTATTCACGATATGGCTTTACCTTATAATTTAAGTATTTGCTTAAGTTCTCAGTACAATAAAACAGCAAGAACAGTTTATAACTATATGCACTGTCAAGTTGCTTTATCTTTCTGTGTATAATTGAAAGAATTTGTTATTTTTTTCTAAGTTTCTGAAAAAAATTTCAACACTACAACTTAATTTTTGAAAAATTACCAAATGCCCCAAATGTACCAAATATACTACGCCCCATAGAAGCATCAAAAGAGGCCTAGGAATTCATCTGTGTCAATGCCTTAATTCTCTAGAATAATAAATAACCTGAGTTGTCAGGTGGTTTAATGTGACTCTTCAAGATCACAAATTTCATAGCTGTCAGTGGTCAGACACAGGATAAAAAAATATCTCTTATACCAGCTTGTTCCTTTTATGTTACAGAAGTGCTTCTGAGACCTGGGTGGCTCTCAAGTCTGCGAAGGCTTATTTTCGTAAAAATACTGAAGTATTTAAACTAATTTTCTGCAATACAGTCATTTTGATCTTATTCATCAATCTTTTTACCCTGAGCATCTGGAAATGTTTTCATGTTATAAAAGTACTCATTTATATTTTATCTTACTGTTTTAAAAATGTTCCCTAGTTGGGTTAAGTGGACAATAAAACACAGATCTGTGAATTTTAATTTCTAGTCAAATTATCACAAATAATTATATTTAAAGGTTATAAAAATATTCTTAAGGCCAGATATTCATGCCATTATGACCCCCAAAGAGAATTTGATGTAAAATTTGTAATATTTTCATACTGAACTCAATACAAATTGATATAATTTAGTTTAATTGTGTAAGAGAAATTATGGAGAAAAATGACTGGATACAAAAACACAAAAAATATTCATTGCATTTTAGATCGTTAAAACCACGGGCTCTTACTGTCTCTTTGTTCCCACAATTCTTCTCTAAAGATGTCGAGTTCCTCTAACTTTTCAATTAAGTTTTGCATTATAATGTGGGTAGAGAAAGGAGATTAAGTGTCTCTTAGCTTTGACTCAATGTTGTTATAGAAATATATTTACTTCTTCTCGAATACGTGAGTCTGACCTTTTAGACACGTTTCATAAACTGTCTAAAAAACATGAAGAATAACATTTTATAAATCTGGCTGTTACTTTTTTTCTGTATCCCCTGGAATAAAAATTCTATTATACATATTTGAAACAGTAACATGACCAGCTGCCCTGGCTCATACCTGTAGTCATGTTAGGGGGCTCAGGCGGGAAGATCCCTTGAGCTCAGGAGTTTGTGGTTGCAGGGAGCTATGTTGATGCCTCTGCACTCCAGACTGGGTCAGTGTCTCTAAAAAGAATCATAATAATTGGGCAGTGCCTGTGGCTCAAGTGGTAGGGCGCCGGCCCCCTTTGCTGAGGGTGGCAGGTTCAAACCCGGCCCCGGACCAAAAAAAAAAAAAAAAAATCTGCATAATAAAATTACTTTCCAGAGAAGGAAAACATAACTCATTGATATATTAAAATTAAGGCCAAGTAAGTGCGGCTCAGCAGAACGCACTTTGGACCAAGAAGACTTGTCCCTTGCTATGCTCTGGCCCCTCGACAAGCACAAGAGAGGAGCAATTCAGAGCAATGGGTGGAGAGCACATGAGACCTTGCAGCACTACCCTTGCCTTGATCTCCAGTAATGAAGATCACATCTTTCTGCAGAGTAGGAAGAAGCATTAGGTAAGGCATTCTCAAAGGCAGTGAGAAAACCACTCTCTTGAAAGTGGGGGAACCTGTTCTTTTTGTTCTTAAAGAATGTGCTTCAAGAATGCCAAGGGTTCCCACATGTTAGGTAGGACATTGTCATTTTAAAATATTTTACAAATACACCCACATAGGATCTAATCTATGAGTAAAATTTTTGCCTATTTTTCTTAGCTCCCTGGATTTTATAACTCCATTTTTTTTATGTGATTCCCTATTGAGCAGGGAAATTCTGTGTGTACATGTGTGTGTGTGTGTGTGTGTAAAGCGTCTTTTCTGAATCTTTGGATATTTTTCCTCCTGTGGCCTTATTTGATTTCTTTCTTTCTGTGGATCATTGGGTCCCCAAAATTAAATGAGTTACCTTCACATGTGCTAAGATAAAATATACATAAGAAAATTTAGTAAAACAAATGTGAGTGACACACTGCTATGTTTTTTTTCCATTTATGTTTTTCACATCTGATCAGGCAGTTTAGAGTAAAGTTCTCTCTCAGTATAAATTTCCTCTATCACTGGACAGAACCATGAGCCTGGATCTACCTGCTGTACAAGAAAAAGACTTGGAATATAGAAACCAAATCCCATGGCTTTGAATAAAACCGTGTCAACACGATATTAATAAGAAATGCTGCAGGAGCACTAGCAGCCATAGTTTATTTGGCCAAGGCAGCAAAAAAATGGTGCAGATTTCAAATCCTCTACCTGTCTCCCTTCATTAAAACTTAGCTATTTTGTGTCTTAAGTCCTTTTGGTATCTTTGCCTGAGTCATTTAAGTCAACTTCATGTCTGCTCAGAATTAGTCACTAGTCCCACTAAGTCTAACAGGATTCATTTAAGTGGAAAGCAAGCAGTCCTCTTACTAGTGAAATTCTCCTCACTTCTCCTGTCCTATCTCCGGGGTAGAATCGCCTTCCAGAAACAGAACATGTCAATCCCATTTCCATTTCCATATCATTACCTTCTCGGAAATGTGCAAGTCTACAAATTGGTTGAGTAAATTCACAGCCTTCCCGTAGGTAAGACAAATCCTGAAACCACACACCATAACACTTTAAAAGATTGTTTGCACTCGTTCAAGTTCACTGGCAATAATGAGATACAGAAAAAGCATTCGGAAACAAACAGCAACCCAGTGGAAGGCATTTTCTTTTTTCTTTTTTGTTAGGTCATTTGTACATAGATCATAAGTACATTTAATCCACTATGGGATCCAATGTGTTGATTATTTTACAAATTGGAGTGTTTACATTCTACTAATCAACATAGCCTTCACCTCATTTACTCAATTACAGCATTAAGGCATTTGTGTTCTACACCTGATAGATCCAACTTGTACTTGCAATATGCTCCATAGGTGTGGCCCCCCTACCAACCCTCTCTCTATGGACCCACCCTCCCTCCCTTCCCCTCTCCCTCCCCTTCCCTTCTTCATCCTAGGCTATAGTTCTGTTTCATTTTTCATATGCAAGTGTGAGTGATTATAAATTGGTTTCATAGTAGTACTGAGTACACTGGATTTTTTTTTCCATTCCTGAGATACTTTACTAAGAAGAATATTTTCCAGCTCCATCCATGTAAACATAAAAGAGGTAAAGTCTCCATGTTTTAATGCTTCATAGTATTCATGGTATACATATACCACAATTTATTAATCCATTCATGGGTCAATGCGCACTTGGGCTTCTTCCATGGCTTACAATTATGAATTGAGCTGCAGTGAACAATCTGGTGTAAATATCTTTATTGCCAAATGATTTTTGGTCCTTTGGATATACATCTAGAAGAGGAATTGCGCGATCAAATGGCAGATCTATATTTAGATCCCTGAGTGTTCTCCAAACTTCTTCCCAATGGAAGGCATTTTCCACAGCATCTAGGCCTTCCTAATTAAATCACTCTTGAAGGTTCATTAAATAAATCAAGGCATTCACAAACGTCCACCAGTCCTAAAATGTTACCATGATTGAACCCTCCATTCCATGAGGCACCATCATAGGCTTTGACCTAAAAGTTTCCCTGCACACGATGATTTCATTGTCAGTCAACATTATTGCTAAATTTCTTTGGAGTTTGGACATTATCAGGTCTTAGAAATTCTTTATTGAAGAGGCAGGAATATATGAGTCCAGGATGCAGACTTCGATGAAAGAGAAAATCATTAAGGTGGAGTCAAACTTTGCTTCCTATTGTAAGGTTAGCGCCATCCCCTCACTGTTCTCAAAGACTAAAATCTCGCTGTGGATCTCAAGTGGCTCTGAGTCAACAAAATGACCCAGAAAGATCTAGAAGCGCGAAGTTCCCTCAGAGAGGCAGAGTTGTCAGCAATGTTGATAGACTATCTATTCACACGGCATATTAAAACGCTGGCCAGAACCTTCTCAAGTGACCCTCAGCCTTCAGGGATGGGGTGAGGCTCCATTTCAACTTCTTTTTGTTCTCATGCATTTTTTATTTTGTTTTTTATTTTTTCCCAACTATTTGATCAGTTTTATAACAAAAATATTACTTATTTTTTATTTTTTATTGAGTCATAGCTGTGTACATTAATACTATCATGGGGTACAGTGTACTGTTTCTATATACAATTTGAAATACTTTCATCCAACTGGTTAACATAGCCTTCATGTCATTTTCTTAGTTGTTGTGTTAAGACATTTATATTCTACATACAGGGTCTTTTCTTTAGATTAACATATGGGTGTATATGATTAGGCAACATTATTTGTGTTTGTTAGGAAAAGCTAGTTGTGTTTGAGTGTTCGCACAGGAGGTGTGCCATCCACCCCTACACGGTGCCCGCTAAGTGGGAACTTATTGAGCCCCTTCCCTGCTTCCTCCTCCTCCATCACACATTTTGTAAATAACGCAGAAAGCAAGGACACCTTTCAGTGTCGCCTTCATGTGTGCAAATCCCACAGAATATGAAGAACTGTCAGTAGTGAAAAGAAAAGACAATTGCAGAATCGAGGGGCACCCAACAAGATGTTCAATTTTAAGATCCGAAGTGGTTTCATCAAAGACTGTGATGTTCTGGAGGAGATTCTACTGATGATGGAGCCATTAGGATTGGTTAATTCCATTTCTGGAAGATCTGAAGCGTACTTGTCCTTGTGACTTTGGAAAACATTAACAGATCATTTTGGGGGATTCTACTGTTTTTTGTTCTCAAATATTTTGAGAACTTATCTTACTTTTACCTATCAAAAGTTCCTTTTGGCCCAGTGCAGTGGCTCACACCTATATTCCTAGCACTCTAGGAGGCCGAGGCGGTGGATCCCTTAAGCTCACAAGCTACAGACAAGCCTGAGCTAGAGGAAGAGCCGTCTTTAAAAAAATAGCTGGGCATTGTGGTGGGCGCCTATAGTCCCAGCTACTGCGGAGGTTGAGGCAAGAGAATCATTTGAGCCCAAGGGTTTGAGGTTGCTGTGAGCTGTGACACCATGGCCCCCTACCCAGGGTGACAGAGTGAGATTCTGTCTCAAAAAAAAAAAAAAAAAGTTCCCTTTATTTCCTTCCAAAAAGTCACTTGCAAGATGAGAAAATTGACAACAGCCTTGCTCAGGAAAGTTTAACTCTTAAGCTCTGAATAGGTGCAGTGCCTGTGGCTCAAGCGGCTAAGGCGTCAGCCACATACACCTAAGGTGACAGGTTCGAATCCCCAGCCTGGACCCGCCAAACAACAATGACGGCTGCAACCAAAAAATAGCCGGGCATTGTGGCGGGTGCCTGTGGTCCCAGCTACTTGGGAGGTAGAGGCAGGAGACTCGCTTGAGCCCAGGAGTTGGAGGTTGCTGTGAGCTGTGATGCCATGGCACTCTGCCCAGGGGGACAGCTTGAGGCTCTGTCTCAAAAAAAAAAGCTCTGAATAAATAAATAAAAACAAAAAAACTAAGACAGTCTCTTTTAAACTCACATTAGTATGTCACACACAAGGATCCGGCAATTAAGTTCATGAACTTATCCTGGAAAAAGAGTCGCTTACGTCATTGCTGAATGTCATGACAGTCACCTTCAAAGCACGCCCTGGGGAAGCTATTCCTAGTCCACCCTTCCAAACAGTTCTGGACCTCTTTCTGGAATGGCCATTGGAGTTGCCATTGTCTATTAGTTACTCTCAATGACCTGAATGTCATAAAATGTCTTCCTTTCCTGATTTCCTTTATTTTCATGTAAAGAAAAAGGTCCCTGGGGGTTAGATCAGGTGCGTAGGGAGGGTGTTCCAATACAGTTATTTTTTTACTGACTAAAACAGTGGTTCTCAACCTTCCTAATGCTGCAACCCTTTAACGCAGTTCCTGTGGGTCATGATCCACAGGTTGAGAACTGCTGGGCTAAAATCTCCTTCACAGTCAGGGGTCATCAGCAAGCTCCTTAGGGACCGTTTTGCACACACCTTTCCCACGCCAAGGTTTTCAGTTAAGATTCTCCTAACTCTTTCCTTATCGATATCTGGTTGCTTAGTCTGCTGTGATTCTCACAATCGGATGTGGATTCTGACACACAGTTTATGAATTTTTGCAACGTTTTCTTTGGTTCTGCTCATCACTGGCCACCCTGACCTCTCTCCATCAGTGACACTTTCTCTCCCTTCACAAAAACATTGACTCCACTTGTACACCACTGTTTTCTTCACGGCATTATCCCCACAAATTCACAGGTCCCTGATTTCACTGCCAAGTTTATAAAGTACTTTTTTTTTGAGACAGAGTCTCACTATGTCACCCTTGGTAGAGTGCTGTGGCATCACAGCTCACAGCAACCTCAAACTCTTGGCCTTAAGCAATTCTCTTGCCTCAGCCTCCCAAGTGGCTGGGACTATAGGTGCCCAGCACAATGCTCGGCTATTAACAAGAAATTTAATGTTTGTTCCTTGCTCTAATTCAAGCTCTGACATTCTTGCAAAGGCACACACAAACACATGGCAACAGTGATGACTGCCACTCAGCAAGGCACAACCACACATTGACACAAACACAGCCCTGAGTCACTAATATACCAAGGTCATGAACGCTTATCAAGTTCTTTGTATAATGCTTCCAAAAGAAGCACATAGTGGCAAGTTCACAAACTCAACTGTTAGACCTTGTATTGACAAACCAATCACACACACACAGACGTACACACACACACACATATGAAAACATGCCAGGAACATGGTTAATCCCCCAAGTGCTTCTATGAAATACCGCATTATTCTGAGTGTTCTGAGAAACATTTGCCAAGGCAGGATTATATAAGCAAGGATTTTATTCGGGAAAATGCCAGTGAGAGAGATGAAGAAAGAGTGAAGAAAGGCTAGGGAACCGTCAGGCAGGAATGCAGGACCGACCGTGCATGGAGGAGAGTGGGAGGGGGAGCAGACTGGGAACACCCCGTCTCCTCACAGGAGGAGGGTCGGTCAGCTTAGCCCATGGGCAGTTCTTGGGGACAAAGCTGGCTGTCATAGAAGTTCCATGTCTCCCAGGAATGAGGCGGATTCAAGGAGCTCAGAGACCACTCTGTGGGTCTCCTGGCAGTCACACTGGCTGTGTCTGGATG
>NW_003852560.1:2217760-2236818 GCF_000181295.1 Otolemur garnettii | reverse complement strand
CAGGTGAACTGCAGTCCCCGTCTCCACACTCCACCTCGGGCAGCAACTGGAACTCCTCCAACTCCTCCCTCCTCCATCAGCCCCTCTCACCCTCCGCAGGTCCTGGTGGCGATTAGTCTGATCTAAACCTTCTGCGTGGAATGGAATTCTGATCACCAAAGCCTTTTCAGTCCAGATGGCTCCAGGTTTGATAGTTTTATAGTTTTAGTTATAGTCACAAAGCGGCAAGTAAAACCGCGAGGCCCCCGAATGAATCAGCTGGGCTCCACATGTATTTCTACCTGCCGCCGTTGGGTGCAGGCAGCTGCCTTCCTTCTTCTGATCAGAGCAAATCATCTCCCAGAAAAAAAGATTTCGTCTTCCCACCTGCTGGTTCCAGACCGTGAGATGTGGGGTGTTCTCTATGGGCAGTGCTAGGGTGGCAGGGATCCTTGCTGACCTGAGGGTATTCTCCGTCAGGGCCTCCATCCCTGGCAGAGCTCAGAGTGTCAAGAATGAGAAATACCAAGTGTGCCAGATGGTCATTGTGAATGATGGTAAGCAAAGCTGCTCCTGCTTTAGCAACAGGACCCACATACCCTGCTCCTTGGGGATACAGCACCATAGAATGCTCTCTAATTAAGAAATACCACCGCATGCTAGAGTTTGGCACTGCATCCTTTCAGCATGTTCCAGCTGTGCCTTTAGTAGGCCTTCGAATCATTCTATAAAGTGGCTACCTCTGGATAGTGGAGTGTATGTGATGACCAGTGAAATACATGGTCCTGGGCTCAATCCCACACCTCCTTCTCTGGTCAAAGCCTACCCAGTGTGTCATTCTGTGTCTATAGATCAGTCATTCCATTAGCCCTTAGATGAATAACGTCTGATTCTCTACCCACAGGTGGGAAAGGTAAACCCACACCCGAATAGTTGTCCATCCTAGTGAGAATAACTCACCAGTACTTTTTGGAGAGTAAGTGCCTGATATAGTCAAATTGCCACTAAGCACCTGGTTGTTCTTAAAGAACAGCCTTTTCAGGGGTTGGTTTGGTTTAGCAATATCTAAACCAGTTTTAGGAAGTGGGATTCCCTCCCACTGGGTCCACATATGGCCTTTGTGTCTTGCCAACCTGGCTGCTCTACTCCTGTGAGTACATTGTCAGGGATGGGGTGACCAATGAGAAAGCCTTGCTAATGTCCCCTGATGGAATTGTTTTATGCTTTGGTTCTTCAATGACTTTCTGTGGGATAATGTGATAATAGTTTGTGGTAATATATAATTGAAAAAATCTTCACACTTGGTGCCCCTCTCATATGTCCATACCGCTACCCCACTACTTCCTTGTTTCTGATATGACTATCTCTTTTCTTCCAGGCCATTGATCACATGGACAGACAATTAACTATTTATTGTTCAGGAATCAAGATAGCCTCATCTTGGGACATTTCCATCCCATATAGAGTAGATGACAAGGTGAACTGCTAGCAGCTCTGTCTCCATCCTGGTCTCTCCAGGTAACCCATGATGATTGTGGCCACAAGGCAGTGCTGTCCATTTTCAGCCTGCGTCTATGCTTCAAGCTGACCCATCCATAAAATAAGGTCAATTGTCCCCTTTTCTTTCAGCTGGCCTACAGGACCTCCTGTAGGACCGTAAGTGTCAGCCAGAGAGGAAGTACTGATCCAAGTGTGGAGGGTGATGTGGGATTCGGGGCTAAAAGTGTTTGTCTTCTGGCCCTGCTCAAGCTTCAATGCACTTGTGCTATTTCCGTCTTCAAGAGGCTTCTGCTGAGCAACTCCAACCTTAAGACTTGGAAGGGCTAACAAAACCTAGCTATGGTGATTCCAAACACATGGTTGTGTGCATTGCTTCTCAGCTCCTTTTCAAATTGGAATGAAAAGGCTACATTCAGCAAATCAATGGCCGTATACCATATACCTGAGGCCTCATTACTGTGCTGTAACAGTAGCTCTACATCAAACACAGCAGCTGCATTCAGGGCGTCCATGTTTACATACATTCTGAGCCCAGGGTCCAGTATTAATTGTGTTATGCAGCAGCCAGACTAATTAGTTAAATGGAAATCTAATAACCACCGGCCAACCTATGTCTTTCAGGTCTTCATTGTGGCATCTCTGTCGTTTTCCCTAGGATATAATGCTGATTTTAATTTACTTTCTTGGCCAAATGGGGAAATTTTAGAAACTCAAATTCGCTTTTCCCATTATGATGTGTCTAACTGAATAAACCAGGTACCGGATGATGGTGACTCTAACTGCCAAGTAATGAAAATATGGTACGTTAGTAGACCAAGTAGACACAATGTGAGCTGAAATTTAGCAAGACCTGGACCAAGCCTCTACTCCAAAAGAGGAACTGATATTACACTTTAGGTCTTCAGGTATCAAGATGAATTTAGGCCTGTGTCCAACAGTCATTGAAAAGTCCTGGTGGCTGCTATACTTCATATTTTCCCACAGTTCACCTGCTGCGAACTTAACTCCCAATCTAACAGTGTTGGAAGGTGGATCCGGTAACAGGTGATTAGGTCTTGAGGAGACCAGCCTCGTGAATGGATTGTTGCCATTACTGCAAGCGTGAGGGAGCTGTAAAAGCAACTTTGCCCCCTTTAATTCCATTGCTGTCACTCTCTCTTGCCTTTTCCTCTTCTGCCACCGAATAACACAGCAGGAAGTCCTTTTCCAGATGCCAGCACTATGATTTTAGGCTTCTCCACCTCCAGAATCACAAGCCAAATAGATTTCTGTTTATTATAAATGACCCAGTCTGTGGTATTCTTCTATACTGGCATAAACAGACTAAGACAGTCATGATCCCCTTTTCCTGAGTAAATAGCTGTGGGTCCTTTGGAGAAAGATGTGGTACAGTCATGCCAGGGAGTTGCAGCATCCTTCTGCCTAAAAAATCTAATCCCCTCTTCAGTCTGGCAGTTCTGAATCTGAATATTGGTTTAGATCTGACACTAAGCAATAAATTTGGAGTTTTAATTGGAGTGATCACCATCGGTCTCTTGCCCCCAGTCTTGTTCTTTGAATTCATTGTGGATTTTAAGCAGAATTTTTGCTGGCTACCCATTCATTTTTCCCTATAGACACTGCACTGTGTTAATCATTTTTATGACTTCCCAGTTCAAGACACAGCTCCCCACTTCAAGCCCCTTTAAGCTGCTCTTAGAAGATTATCACAATAGTGGAGCCCTTCTACCTTCTGCTGTTTAAATGTCACCACTTGGCCTCTATCACTCTGAGGTTCTATTGTTTCCATAGATGAGTGTTAGATCCCCAGAGGAAAGCCACCACCTGGCTTCTTCTTGATGTTGGTAGCCCTCTACCACACTATTAACAATCTCAGTGAATGGCATGTCCTCTGAGCCTACTCATGGAACATAATTTCTCTGCTGAGTTGTCCAGGCAAATACATCCATTCCATCATGCCCACTGCCCTCTTTCTCTGGGTTTTTTCCTCTACTGTCCTCTCAGACAACAGGTATTCACCTTCACTGAGAGTTGGCTGTCCATGTATACAGGCTTTGAACACTATTCTGGCAGTAAGATTGTCTCCTGTCCAAGAAAGTGCTCCCAGGACAACCCATTCTTGTTTTTCTAACTTTAAATTCCAGCCCAATTCAATCAAGAATACTTTCCCGAATCATGCTGGTACATCCCAGCTAATTCTGGCATTCTTTACATCTCTTTCTTTCCTTAACATTTTTTTCCTCTTATATCAAATTCAGAATTTCCTCAGCTGGGCTATGCTAAAATTATGTTATATTAGGATTTTCAGCCTGGCAGTCAGAAGAGACAGTAGAGCAACATCTTAAAGGGCACCTGTTTCCTACTTTGGAAGATGCTGTTGCTGCATCCTCTAGCTCAACAGAAGTGGCAGCTGTTATCAGGGAAGAGTGCGAAGATTCTGGGAGGAGAAGCAAGTGGTGGAGTCAAAATCCTCACGGGCATCCTTCCAAATATCTCAACCCAGTGTTTCAGAATTCCAAGTTTTCCCACCAGGACCCTGACCTTTATGTAATAAACCTGCCTACTTTCACTGTGACTCAAAAGTCTTGGTAGATCTGCCATTCCACTAATTGAGGCTTGATCTTGTCACTCAACTATGTGTCCTTTTACTGCAAGAACTAAGGTCCCCTTCGTCAGCTCTCACGGAGGTCTTCTGGTTCTCACACTTAGCCACAAACTGTTAATAGTCCTCTGTCTTCCTTATTCTTTTGAGAACCACCAGTACAACTTAGTATCAATACTACGGTGCTGTTTTTGTACACATTGTCCCTTTATATGCTTTCAAAGTCCCGAATGAGAACACAACCCACAGCAGGATCCTCCATGGGAACATTTTCCCAACTTGCACCAGGGAAAATTTTAGCAATGGAGGTATTACCTTGTGCCAGGCACTGACCGACCAAGATGGTGTCCTCTTTTCTTGCTGGGTGGTGGGCAAGCTAGTCCTATATCGTTATCTTACTGAATATTTCATCAGTCCACTCCTGGCTCCACTACCACTTGTGTTAGTTTGGATCCTCTGAAAATAACCCCTCCTCTATGTTGGAGTTAAACACACAACACCAATGACAGTAAGTGAGGGGAGGGGACACCAAAGAGGAGTATTTTAAAGCGCTGTTTCTGAGAGATTTGATCAATTATGCTCCCTGAAGTTGGAGATCTATGAGATGTATTCTCATGGTCATCACAAATATACACATTAATTTTATGATATCTGTTTTTCTATGAGAAAATGGGGCACAGAGTGATGAAGTCACTTGCACAAAAACTCACAAATATTGAACAGAGGACCTAGGAAGGTATTAGAGCAGTATCACTTTAGCTTCTGTGATCTTAGCTACTTTTCTAGGCCTCCAAATAATAATAGAGTGAAGTATGAAAAACAAGCAGCTCATGTCACAATGATTGTCCAAAAGACCCTGTTGTAGACTAAACTATGCCCATCCTCACCCTGCTCAGCCATGTTCATATGTTAAAGCCTTGACCCCCATGACTATATTTGAAGATGAAGGTTTTAAAGAAGTAACTGAGGTTAAGTGAGGTCATAAGGGTGTGGCCCTCACCTAAAAGGGTTAGTGCTTTATAGGAAGAGAGAAAGACGCAAAGGGCTGTCTCTGCACAGGCACACAGAAGAAAGGCCATGTGGAAACACAAGAGGTTGTTGGAAAGCCCATGAGAGAGGCCTCATGTGAAACCAGCCCTGCCCACACCCTGATCTTGGACTTCTGGCCCCCAGAACATTGAGAAAACAAACATCTGTTATTTAAACCACCTGGTCTGTGGTACTTGGTAACTGCAGCCTTTGCAGACTAACACAGGCCTATCACAAAATAATTTAAAAAGAAAATAAAACGCAGAGTAACTAACAAAAAGGGACTAATGATAGGTAGCTTATTTGATGGTCTTTGTTTTCAAAATAGAAGACAATATTCACAGTTTTCACCTCTGCAGCTGAACAACACTGCACGCAGTGGAGGGCTCCTAGGGAGAATGCTCTGAGTCTGACTGGCCCCTCTCTGTTCAACTCTTCTGTTCTTCCCCTCTGGAAAAACACATATCACAATTCACATGTGTTCCAGGCATGCACAAAGGCCTCTGGGAGCCTGGAAATGGCCACACCCTGCACTTGGTCTAATTGGGCTGCAATTTCAGCAACATGTCCAGTTACACGCTGATTGTCCTCTGTGTTTCCTCCATAAACAGGAGATAACAGAGCTTCAGCAAATATATGCATCAATATGTAATAACTAAACATTTAGTGTTTGCTAGGCAACAAATGGCATTTTGTTAGTAAAATAAGTCAATTCACTACAAAGTTCTGTCAAGTCTTAGGCATTTTGGTTGAACTCTCAGAATAAACACACACACACATTAGGCAAGGGAGACCCTCTAGAAACAGGGTGGGGGAGTTACACTTCAGGGCTAATCCTCAACAGATCTGACCAATGGTCCAAACTGGCACTGGGGACCCTGGGGACTATCAGACTTGATACCTGCAGACCTCAGTCACTGAAAAACTATTGGTGAAACTGCATAACAGGTGACATTCTGCTGCTGAGGGTCAGCAGGGAGTAGGATACCATCAGTCACTATGCAATTGATTCAGAAACTAGTTGTCCATGCTGGAATACATCCCTGCTTCTCAGAGGGACTTCCTTGCCATATCATTTTCAGGTTTAGCAGTCTCCTTATTAAAAATTGTCTCAACCAAGATATACTACAACCGAGATTACTACAAGATATTCTGATACAGATCAGAATCAAGGTAGAGGGCAAAAATGGATTTCAATCCAAGCGTCCTTCCCCCCCAACACCCTAACCCCACAACCATTATGCATAATAAAGAAAAACGATGGTGAGAACAGAAGAGGGCACACTTGGTGAATGAGACGGAGGAGCCAGCATCTCTGTTTCCTCCACATGGTACTAGGTGGTTCGTTCAGGTTTGGACAAGTTGCAATCAGAGGTTACCAATGTGGAGAACAGGAACGTGTAAGAATAACTGGGTTGTCAGGCTTTTTAAGATAAGTTTGAGTTTGGAGAGAGATCCAGTATTCTCAGGAAAGTTAACTAAAAATTAGAAAACAAAAATGGAAGCAAATTTTCTGGGAGTTAGGAAGAATTGAAAACTTAGCAAGCATTTTTGATATGTAGATAGTAGCTTTGTACACCAGATACTTATGATTTTATAACTTATCGCTAATTAACAATTTTATTGAAGAGGGTATCTTAGAAGATAGAATTAATTTGCCAGTGAAAATAATATATAACGACTGTTTGGGAAATAGTGTTAAAGAAATATTTATGAATTAATATATTACATTCAATGTATTTAGAAAATAAGAAATACCGAAACTATAGAACTGAACATGCATGTGAAGAACTGGAACTAAAAGAAATGCAGTAACTCCTTTAGCAATAAAGTTAAAGGAAACAACTATGAGGCCAAGATGTAGAAATTAGAGAAACAAGATGAATACAGTAATAATATATTAAAAACTTGAGTCCACGAAAAAATCAATGAGATGGATAAACCTCTACCAATATGGAACAAGAAAAAACTACATTACAAACAAGCAAAACACACTTAATAGGAGAGCTATAAATATAGATTGAAGAGCGTTTGGTAGGACAATAAATAAAACTATTGATTTAATGTTAATTTTTTTCTGCTATAAGAATGGTTGCACTTGCTTTTTGTTTTCATTTCTCTGGCATATTTTTTTTCCCCAATCCCTTCACCTTGAGTTTCTATGAGTCCTTGTAGGTTAGATGTGTTTCCTGAAGACAGCACGTACTTGGGTTATATCTTTTTATCCATTTATCCAGGTTGTGTCTCTACAATGGGGCATTTAGAACGTTCATGTTGATTGATAGAATTGACATATAGGATGTTCTATTCATCCTGTTGGGTAATACCTTATTGCTGGTTTTACCTGTAAACTATTATTTTATATGAGTTCCAGGATTCAGTTTTGGGGTGGTTTTACACTTTGGGGTTTCTATTATAATGATCCATGAGTAATGCACTTCTGAGTATTTCATGCAGGGCAAGTCTAGTCTTGACTTGCCCAGTGTTTGCTTGTCTGGGAAAGTATTTCTTCTTCATATATGAAACTTAGGCTAGTGGGATATACAAGTCTAGTCTAGCAGTTGTTTTGTTTAAGAAGACAAAAGATAGCACTCCAGTCCTTTCTGGCTTGTATGATCTCAGTTGAGAAGTCTGCAGTTAGCCTGATGGGTTTTGCTATATAAGTTACTTGGTGTTTTTGCCTCATGGTTTTCCAGAGTTCCTCCTTTGTGAGACTTTGGTCTGCTGATGACGGTGTGTCTTGGTGATTGCTTCTTTGCAATGAATCTCTCAAATGTTTGCTGAGCTTTTTGTACCTGGAAGTTTAAATCTATAGCAATACCAGAGAATTTCTCCTCAGTTTTTCCTTCAAATAGTTTTCAAGCCCTTGTGCCTATGGTTCTTATGTTTGGCCATTTTACATAATCTTACATTTTTGTATGCTTTGTTCATTCCTCTTAATTCTCTGTTCTTTATTTCTGACTGACTGAGTTAATTTGAAGAGTTCCTCTGAGATTCTTTCTTCTGCGTGATCTAGTCTATTTTTTTAATAAAAATAATTAATAGGAATAATACCATTTAAAACTGTAATTCATCTCCTTTCCTGCTATCTTAGATAATATATTGTCCACCGAACTTTAAGATTACATTTTATTAGACACCTTTGAATTTCTTTCTTTAACTTTAATGTTATATTTTTATGGGAACTTACAGTGAAATTCCAAACATACATTTGAGTCAACCACTGTGATGGTTAGTTATATGTGTCAACTTGTATATACTCCTATAGTATCCAGTAACTCAAAACAAATTTATGGTGTCACTCAGAAGTTATTTCATAGATGTTATTTACATGTACCACCAGCTGACTTTTAATAAGGAGATCACCTCCATAATGTGAGTAGGCCTGATATAATCATTTCAAAGGCCTTATAAGCAGAAGTGAAATTTCCCTGAAAAAGAAGGAACCCGACCTCTGAATTGTATCTTCTCCTGCCTAAGATTTCCAGGCTATTGAACTACCCTAGAGATGTCAGACTTGCCCAGCTATGCCCTAAAACTTTGTGAGTCAATTCCTTGAATTAAATCTATGTATGTGTATGTGTTTGTGTGTTTTGTGTGTGTCTGTGTGTCAGTGTGTTTATATGTGTGTCTATATCACTTACCAATTCTTTTTCACTAGGGGAATTTTGACTCATAAAAACCTTTACACCTTAATTATCAAAATACAATAATCAAAATTATAAAGAAAGAAATCAGTGTTTTCAATATCAATGGTGAATTTGGTTTAAAGTGGCACAAATCCCAAGAAAACAAATATAGTTGACCCTTGGACAATCAATACAGGGGTTAGAGGCATGGACCCCAATATAATTAAAAATCTGCATATAACTTTTAACTCCCCCAAAACTTAACTACTGATAATCTATTGTTCAACAGAAGCCTTACTAATAACATTGTCAATTACCATAGGTTTGTATATTGTATGCATAATATACTCTATTTGTACAGCAAACTGGAGTAAATAGAGTGTTATTAATATCATAAAGAAAAGAAAATATACTTACTATTGACTAAGTGGAAATGATCTTCAACCTCATTGCCTTTACATTGTGTAAACTGAGGAGAAGAGGAAGTATTGATCTTGCTTTCGCAGAGGTAGTGGAGGCGGAAGAGCTGGAGAAGATAGAAGAAGAGGAAGGCACACCTGGCATGATTTTAGGGAGATACATTGTAATTTCTGTCTGACTTAATTTGCCTTTCAAGTCTCTAAAAATGTTTCCATATAGTACCAGTTCTTTTCCCACCATTTGCTTTCATTTCAGTGCCCATGTTATAGAAGCATCCATGCAGTAGAAGAATGTCATCTTGAATAATTGGAACCCTTCTGCCAGATTGTCTAATATCAATTTATTTTTGGCACTGCCTCTTCCCAGTCTTCTTTCTCATTGCCTGGCAACAGTTCAGCAGCACTGAACTTCATCATCTTCTGTTATTTCCACTGGCGTGATGTCTTGAATTTCCATTAGATCTATATCTTGAAAGCTTTCACCCACTAGCTTTTTTTGCTATATCCACAATCTCTTTCATAATTTTCTTGATTGACTCTTTCATAAATCCTGTGAAATAACTCACAACATGGATTTCACGACTTTTCCGTAAATATGATGGCATCTTCAATGGATTATGCTTTCCATAGAGTATCATCTTTAATGAGCCTTAAAGTTCTGTATGATCTGAAGATTGAATTAGAGGTCTATTGGGGACAATTAGATAACCTCAGTGCCTTCAGTGTTGAATTCATGTATTCCGCAGGGCTGGGTGTTGTCCAGTATCAAAAGAGCTTTTAAAATCAGTCCCTTATTGGCAACGTTCCTTATTGACAAAGTCCCTTATTGACAAAGTCTTTTTGACCTTGAGAAAAGGTCAAAGCATCAGTGGAACCAATCCAGAAAAAAATGGTTCTTGCTATCCAGGCCCTCTTGTTCTACAACTAAAAGACTAGCAGCAGCTGGTTTATCCTTTCCCTTCAAGATTCAGGAGTTAACAGCTTTATAGACAAGGGCAGTACTAGTCATAGGCCCAGCTGCATTTACACAAATCAGTAGAGTTAGTTACATCCTGGTGGTTACTTATCTTTCTTGCAAATAAATGTTCTTTGTGGCATTTTTTTCTAGAATAGGGCATATTCATCTGCATTAAAAATCTGTTCAGACAGATTATACTTTCTCTTCAATGATTTTCTTAATGGCATCTGTGAACTCCTCTGCTACCCTGTGGTTGGCAGAAGTTGCTTCTCCTATTATCTTGACATTTTTAAGCCAAACCCATTTCTAAAATCTATCAAATGATCCTTGGTTGGCATTAAATTCTTCAGCTTTACATTGTTCACCTTGCTTTTACATTAAGTTTTCATATAATGACTTAGCTTTTTCTCAGATCATATTATAGTCTATAGTTATGCCTGTCTAATAACAATCCTGCCCCTCCATAAAAGCTACATTTTTAATAGGTAGTCTGAGATAAAAAGGTATTTCACACAAAAAGCAAGGTTTTCACAACTGCTGGCTTAGCTGCTATGATGCTTTTAGAATTTTTTTCTTCTTTACAACAGTCCTTATACTGCAGTTATCTTGAAATGGTGGGTAATGATAGCTGCAGACCTCCATGTATGGTACAAATCAGGAAACTCTTCTTTTTAAATGTCAATGTCATGACTTTTCTCTGCTCTTTGGGAGCGCTTCCAGAATCAATAGTGGCCTGTCCTATGGACCCCCCGGTATCATTCAAGGTTTATGATTACACTAAACATGATGAAAAATACACAAGAGATCACTTTTTGCTGCAGTGTGCAATTTACTAGAGAGATGAACTGCTCATGTGGAGATGATGTCAAATGGCATTTTAAGAGGATACTCCTTACATTTGAACTGCCTACAGCAGCAACAGAAACTGCTGTAAAATTCTTAGAGTAGTACAGAAATACTACAGTTGACTTTATGCAGTTAAAATTTAAGACTGCATCTTTATCTTTGTTTACATTTCTCTCAACGGCGAACAATACCACATATGGTCTGTAAGAGTATGCATAAGCTTAGATAAATGTTAATAATAGATTTGTACATATTTTATGGTAGTGAATTATAAAATAATGTCTGCATATATTTTATGCAGTCATGACATACCTAACTTATGTAAATTTTTAAAAATATTTTCAGGTTGTGGAGTTCATCTCAGAGTTTTTCAAATTGTTACAAATCTCAATAATATTTTCCAAAATATTTACTGAAAAAAGTAGGTATGTAACTGGACGCACATAGCTCAAGCCCATGTTGTTCAGTGGTCCGCTATAGGCTCTTTCAGTAGTTTTATTAAAATATGAATCAGAAAAAATTAAATTTCTGACATTGCTATAGAAAAGTGATTATTATGTATTAGTCTGTGTATTACTCAGAGATTTACCTCATTTTATCACTATTATTGCTATTCATATTCTCAGGAGTTAGGTATTGACATTTATCTTGAGAAATGCAAATATTTACAAAGTGTAGATGGTACTTTTGGGTAGACAACTGATAAATTCAAGTGGGAACAAGAATTTGTTATTAACACAGACATTTTTCTAAGTTTTTACTCAATTATTAACTGCTTGCATTCACATGCAATATTTAGTAGACTTCAAGTAACATTAACTCTTTCATTTTGGCAGGCTCTGTTTTCAGATACGTTGGAAACCTTGGGTTTTTCTTTGTAATTTTTAAAATATGGTCAATTCTCTCAACAAACTATCCTTTCTCTACTGCCTCATGGGAGGGTGAACCAACCTTCAACATATAGCTCATTTTTGCTGTTTGAATATTTAGGACATAGTGCAGGAAGTCAGACAAAAACAACAGCATTGGCCAACCTCTTTAAAACAAGAGTAATCTTAAAATTATGTCAAACCCAGATGTACAAGTTTTGTGAGGGTGTTTTCTTTCATCATTCTCTTCTACATTTTTCTCTCCTACACTGGTTTTAGTTTGTGTGCCTGGGAATTGGCTGGACTTCTTTAATGCTGACTCTACTTCCCAGGGTCCTCTAGGGTCATCTTAATCACCTTTGATCCCAACTTTAGAAGATAAAGCACCCTTGATTCTCTCGGTATCTTCATGTCTTTACTAGCTTTATCACTTTATCTCTTTCAAGTTAAAAGGAAATCTACCTGACTTTCCTTGGAGGCCATCCTCTGTACCACTTTCTACTTCAGCCAGTTGAACCTTCAATTATTCTCTTTGATACACAAGCAAATGTGGTTGTAATAAATATTACACATTCTGAAACAAAATGTTTTGAAAGACACATTCATTGCTGAATATACTTGTTTATCAACTTTTCTTATAAATAGATCTTGAGATGTATGCAAAGAGAAAGCTGAGACTTAAATAGATAACAATTGTGATAGTAACAGAGTTAAAACATTTTCTTCCCCAGATCATATATAGTCCCTGAGAAGAAAAATTAAATGAATTTTGAACAAATTACTTGACTCTGAGTATCATTACTGAAAATGCAAATGATATTCCTTTTGCAAAATAATGCACTGTGTATGTGCATAAGAGTCTCTGGTGCATGCTTAACAAGTGGTAGTTACTACTATTATTAACATTCCCTCTAGAAGAGACATTATCACACTTTATTGTCTCTTTTATGCAATATTCACAAAGAACCCCATGATCGGCATTTCCTTTCCATACTCATACCAGTATTTGTTGCTTTGGGATGGGGCTTATGATGCAAAATGAATGACCACAGAGATTGTGGTCCACAGCAATCACCTCCATAGTATGTTTATTCCATTAATATTATTTGGAATCTACAGAGAACTTAAATTAATCAACACGAGAAAAGCCAACAATCTCTTATATCAATGGGGAATACAGACGAATGGAACCTTCTCTAAATAAGATAGATGAATGGTTAGCAAAATATGAAAAAATGCTCATCTCCCTAATTATCAGAGAAATGCAAATCAAAACAACCCTAAGATATCACCTAACCCCAGTGAGAATGGCCCACATCACAAAATCTCAAAACTGCAAATGCTGGTGAGAGAGGGGAAAACTTTTACACTGCTGGTGGGACTGCCAACTAATACAACCTTTTTGAAAGGAAGTATGGAGAATCCTCAAGGAACTCAAACTAGACCACCCATTTGATCCTGCAATCCCGTTACTGGGTGTCTGTCCTGAAGAAAAAAATTCCTTTTATCATAAGGACATTTGCACTAGACTGTTTATTTCAGCTCAATTTACAATTTCCAAACTATGGTAACAACCTAAATGCCCACCAATCTAGAAGTGGATTACAAGTTGTGGTATATATATACCACGGAATACCATTCAGCCACTAAAAATGATGAAGACTTTATATCTTTTCTATTAACCTGGATGGAATTGAAACTCATTCTTCTTAGTAACGCATCATAACAATGGAGAAGCAAGAATCCAATGTACTCAATTCTGATATGAGGACAATTGATGACCTAGTACACAGTGAGAGTCACAGTGTCCCTCTTAGAGGCAGGACATCATTAGAAGAGGGACTTTACCTAACAAATGCTATCAGTGTAACCTAGTTATCTGTACCCTCAATGAATCCCCAACAATTAAAAAAGAAAAAAGAATTAGAAGAAGAAATCATGTTTTGTGTGCCAACTATATGATGGGCTTTTAGGATACAAAGATGATTATTTGGTGGACAGAAATAATTATGTAAACAAATGGATAACATCTTAGTGTAATTTCCCCCAAAATCATATATTCTGAGACAAGGGATTGTATGCAGGTGCCTTATTTGGGGGAAACTAATTCCAAGGGACAATTCCAATTCCAGTGGAGAACTACAACGTATGTAACAGGGTAAGCATGAAGGGCAATTCGTGGATATGTTACTGAAAGGTTATTTGCTATGGAGGACGTGGGGCCAGTTCCACTGGGGATCTTCTGAGGACCATGGAAAATGACCTTCAGAGTTGTTCACTTTCATCATTGAATCAGGGTCTACTTACCCATCCACAGCCCCTACCCCATGGATGGATGTGCGTGTTGAGAATAGCTGAGTGGGTCTAGCGTCTGTGCAGGGGCAGCAGAGAATTCCCAGAACAAAAAGTAAGAACCGTGTGACGCAGCTGAGGCATAGTATTTCAGGATATATTCTCTTACTGGGACCACACAAAACACAAACTAAAAACGTGGGCAAGAGTAGGTAACACTGGATATAAAAAGCTTGGAATGTAGGCTTTACTAGAAGCATCTCTGGCTTTCAGTGGGTAAACAGATAAGATGCTTAGTCTCTTCAGGGCAGAGGAGGACAAGGAAAGCATTATAGACAGAGGTGATCACTGAGTTGCACAAAATACTGGCTTCACCCTCAATGAATTACCCTAGTAAAGAACAAAATGCTTTGGCAAAGTCAATGAATAAAAGAAGAAAGATTTTCTATTTCCCTTATTTGGCATCTTACTTACAGGAACAATTTCATTCTCCCTTTGCTTAATGAGTTTCATGACCCTGGGCAAGTGAATAACTTGGCTAGGCTCCCATTTCTTCATTTATAAAACGAGATGATCACTGAAATGCATTCCAGCTCTCCCATTATGATTCCATGAATCTCTGTTCACACAAGATGCTCGTTGAACAGCCTACTATATTTCCAGACGTAAGCACATCTGTATTACTGCATATAATTGCCCTGCTGGTTTCTCTGCTAGAATTTTTCCACTCTTTGAAGATTGCACTAAATTTTATTTTAGTTTCTTTGGTTCTG
This sequence comes from Otolemur garnettii, assembly GCF_000181295.1. Classification (NCBI taxonomy): domain Eukaryota; kingdom Metazoa; phylum Chordata; class Mammalia; order Primates; family Galagidae; genus Otolemur; species Otolemur garnettii. The sequence continues at coordinate 2,221,922 of NW_003852560.1, read as the reverse complement.
TGTGGTGATTATAATGATATGTTAATTGCTTTGGAATTTCCTAAATATTTATGAAAGGAAAAGCCTATGAAAAATGCAGCCGGGGGGGGCGGAAATGGTTTGCATGGATTAAATGAAAATCTTAAGGTGTGTGCATTTGGAAATTTTCACCTGTAACTGTGAACTACATGGCAAATTTCCTGAGCTTTCTAATCAGTAGTACAAATAACTCTGAACTCCTTTCTATGGCCTCCAGGCTGCACATGATCCAAGAGGCTCACTCTGCTTCCTGCCCTTTTCCCACTCTCCCTCCGTCTCCTAATTCTAGCAAAGCTGGCTTGTGTTTTTCTCCTTGATCACATTTAGCTTGTTTCTGCCTTGGTGTTTTAAAATTCATGTTCCTCCTGCTTAGAATGCTCTATTTGTCTGTCTTCTCTTCTTCTGGTTCATCTCTCAGAGCAAATATCACATCCCCAGAGAAACCTTTCCGAGCCATGCAACCACTCTATACCACTTTATTTTTCTTTCCAGAATTATCATTGCCCTATTTGTTTTTAGTTTATGCAGTTTATGTTTTGTTGTTTGTCTTTTCTTAATCATAAGGGAAGCCTCCTTCTACCCAGAACCCTCAGTTCTAGGAATATAATAAGTGAAGGGTAAATATTGCTGGCCGAATAAATGGCCATTGAGTGGTACATGTTCAATGTTCAAACAAAAAAGAACACTAAACTTTAAACTAGAGATTTTGTTTAAATTCTGTATCTTATATGGGGTTATATAATCTGGGGATAATAATGTCTGTTTTGTCTACTTCGTAGGCTGTTGTTTGTGTTTAGACTTTATGTCTAACTACCTGAGACCACTTTCTTCAAGAATATTCCAGAAGAATCCATTCAGTCATGCTTTATGCTTTGTTGTTGTTGTTGTTGTTGCAGTTGTCATTGTTGTTTGGCAGGCCCAGGCTGGGCTCGAACCTGCCAGCTCCGGTGCATGTGGCTAGCACCCTAGCTGCTTGAGCTATAGGTGCTGAGCCTATATTCTCTGAATCCCATATTCACACTTATTAGCTATAAAAACTTTTGCAAGTTACTTAACTTCCTTAGATTCCAATTTCTTCATTTATAAAATAATGATAATGACAGTACCTAGCGCAGATATATTCATAGTACATAGGAAGTACCTAACATAGTGACCTGTATATATATTAGTTACATATTTTTTCATTCTATATCAGTTTCTTTTTCTATAACTGGTTAATCACTGTCTGATTAATCATAACTAACCTTGGAGGCAGCACTCAACTTCCAGGTCTTCTATGAATCCTTCACTTATATTTCCATCTGTCTGTTCCTTCCTTAACCACAGTACAGATAACAAACACTAGAAATACCTTACCCTTAGTAAACACCAATACTTTCTTGTTTATTACTTGGTATCATCATTATTCAAAAGAATTATCAAGAATTTTTCCAAAACATTCTTGGTGCCATTAACTTGTGGATACATTTCTTTTTCTCCAAATGGATGGAATTATTTCCCACTATCTTATTTAAAATGCTTACTTAAACCATTTGAATAAAGCAATTTTCTTTTGTAATCAGTCTTCATGAATAGAAGGAAAAGGTCATGTCTATTTTCTCAAGTCAGTTGTCTTTTAATTTCTAACTACTTCAAACAAGTTTCATTTTTATTTGATTGAAATTTATTTATCAGAATTCAAAAAATATTTGAGAGGAAAAGTTGTTGCAGTTAATAATTTTTAAAAGTCTGCATACCTAGTCTCAAATGGATGTATATCTGCTGGGTTTTGTTTTCTTTTGTTTTGCTTTTTTGAGACAGAGTCTTATTCTGTCACTCTGGGTAGAGTGCTACGACATCGTAGCTCACAGCAACCTCACACTCTTGGGATTAATAGATCTTTTTGCTCACTCTCCCTAGAAGCTGGGACTACAGGCGCCTCTCACAATGCCCAACTATTTTTAGAGATGGGGTTTCACTATAGTTGAGGCTAGTCTTCAATCAGGCAATCCACTCAACTTGGCCTCCCAGAGTGCTAGGATATCTGTTGTTTTTTATCAGATTTATAACTTTAAAATAAATTTATTATCTTCCAGGATATTTCTTCATAATTTTAAAACAGTTTATACCCAGTACTGAAGCACTGAGTCAAATATTAGACACATATTTTACTTTACATGCATTTTTCCAGTTATAGTCAGCAATGCCAGTTTTTTACTAAGAATTGCCTAGGCCCTATTTTTGTAAATGGAAATATTAATATCTATTAATAGAAAAATATGATGTCAAAGAAATTTTTCTAAATGTATTTAGAATTTGAATAGAAGTTCCTTCATTTCTAGTCAGTCATATTTTATATTTCCCATAATAATTGATTTAAACCTTCATCCCTCCCCCATATACTCTACAGGTATATGCTTGCAGAATGTTCCTCTGCAGATAAAATAGGACCGTGTAATATGAGACTTTTGATTTCCCTCTGCCTCCAGTCAAAAAGATCTCTATATCCATTTATATTTACATCCTTTTCTTCTGCATAAAATAAAATAAAGTACCCCATTTTCAAGTTCAACCCCTTTCCACACTTGACTTGGTGGAGTCAAAAGAATATTAGACACACCTAACTTAGATACTCAGTACCTGAACATAGAGCTCATTACCCTCATTTTGGGCGCTATGCGCCAGGGAGTTTTTGAATTAGCAATGTACACATGCAGGCCCTAAAGAAAGTGATTGCTTTTTCAGCCTCTTTTTCTCTCTAAACTCAAAACACTCCAAGACCTCAACTGCCTTTGTCTCTCAGTAGCTGCTCAATAAGGGTCTGTTACCATTCCTTTTGTTATGCTCTAACATCTTACAGATCTTATTTTCTTATTTTTGTCTTGTCTGTATCTAAATTATACCCCGACCAACCACACACACATAAAAGAGGAAACTATACCACCTTGCTTGAAATCAGTGATGATGAGAAAATATTAAAGGACATGGAAGGTAAAAAATCAAACTGTATACATAGAAACAAAAATAGGAATGACAGCCTATTTCTTGTGGAAACAAATCAATTAAGCAAAATCTTCAAAGTACGAAAGGAAAAAGATTCCACTAACCCAGCACTGTATATTCAACCAAAGTCATAATTCAAAACCAAAAGCAAAATAAAAACATTTTAAGACCAGGAAAATTCAAAGAATTCAGTAGCATCAGGCCTGCATTACAAGATATATTGAAGGAAGTTCTTCAGGCGAAAGGAAGGTGACAGCCACTGGAAATCTGAATTTTCACAAAGAAATGCAGAACACTGGAAATGGTCACGATGGGAGCAAATTAAAAAGTTTTCCATACTACCCAAAACGATTTACAGATTCAATACAATCCCCATCAAAATACCAATATCATGTTTCACTGACCTATACTTCATTGGGAACTAGATAAGAGTTCAAATAGCCAAAGCAATTTTAAGCAAAGAGAAGAAATTGGAAAGCATCAGATTACCAGACTTAACACTATACTATAAGGCTCTGGTAACCAAAATATTATGGTGTTGATACAAAAATAGAGACATAGACAACTAGAGAGGAACAGAGACTCAGTTATAAAAGCATCTACCTAGAGCCAACTGATCTTTGACAAAGCAGTCAACAATGTACACACTGGGAAAAAGAAGCCCAATTCAATAAATGTTGGATAGTCACATGCAGAAGGATGAAATATCTCTCAACATTTACAAAAATTTAATACAACATGGATAAAAGACTTACATGGAAGGCACAAAACTATAAAAATCCTAGAAGAAAATGTAGATATAACTCTTCTATATCAGCCTAGGCTTAGAATTTACAAGAAAGACTCCAATGGCAATCACAGCAACAACAAAAATAAACTAATGAGACTAGATTAAGTTAAAAGCTTCTGCATAGCTGTGGAAGTAATCAACAGAGCAAATAGACAACCTACAGAGAACATATTTTTAAGGTATATGTCTGATAAATGTCTAATAACCACAATCTACAATGAACTCAAACAAATTAAAAAGAAAAAAGAAAACGATTCTTTTAGAAAGAGGACAAAAGGCGTGAACAGAAGTTTTTCACAAGAAGAAAGACAAATGGGCTTGGCGCCTATAGCTCAACTGGCTAAGGCGCCAGCCACGTACACCTAAGGTGGC
>NW_003852560.1:2204578-2217551 GCF_000181295.1 Otolemur garnettii | reverse complement strand
AAAGATGAAAAAAATGTTCAATGTCCAAAGAAATGAAAATTAAAACCACAATGAGATAGCACCTTACCTCAGTCAGAATGGCTTTTATGAAAATGTCCCCAAACAATAGATACTGACAAGGATGCAGAGAGAAATGAATGCTATACACTGCTGGTGAAACTGCAAATTAGTACAACATTGATTGACAACTGTATGAAGATTCCTCAAAGAACTAAAAGTATAACTACCATCTGATCTAGCAATCCCACTACTGGGTATTTACCCAAAGGATAAAAACTCATTTTATCACAAAGACATCAGGACTTGAATGTTTACTGTAGCATAGTTCACAATCACAAAGATGTGAATCAACCCAAGTGCCCATCAATTCATGAATGTATTAACAAGATTTAGTATACATATGCCATGGTGACTGGGCATGATGGTTTGCATCTGTATAACTCTGGGAGGCTGAGGTGGGTGGACCACTTGAACTCAGGAGTTCAAGATCAGCCTGACTCAGTTATAAAATCCATGTTCTATTCATTCCATATATATTCAGTCCATATATATATGACTCAGCATGAAGAATTGTGGCTTAATCAAAACCTTTTACAAAAATTTGGATGAAATTGGAGAGCATTATTCAAAGTAGAATATCTAGAGATTGAAAAAACAAATCCCACATATACTAACAATTAAATTGGAACTGACCCATGAGCACACATGTATACAGAGGGAAGTAAAACTCAGCGGTCATCAAGCAGGTGGGAAGGGGAACAAGTGGATGGGCAAATACCTACCTAGCAAGTACAATCTGGGTGACGGGCACTCTTATAGTCATGACTCAAGCATTAAAGAAGCAATCCATGTTACCAAAAACTTTTGTATCCTTATAATATCTTGAAATTAAAAAAATGTTTTCCTGCTTATTATATTTCTTTAAGGAATAGATCATTTAAGGCAATAACAATAAAATTGAATTGCAGGTTTTATAGCATTTTCCAGAAGTGAAATGTATAGCCAAATATAGCACAAAGGACAACAAGAGAGAAACAGACCTATTCTCCCGTAAGTATCATGTACTATAGTAGACTGTGTACTTTATGGTAGATTGTGGTAAGTTAAAATGTACATTGTAACTTTAGAACAACCACTGACATAAGACAATAAAGAGTAATAGTTCAAAAGCCAATAAAGTACATAAAACAGAACCAAAAAAGCACTCAATGAGTTTAAAGAGTTCAGTAAAGTGGGAAAGCTGAACAAACACCTGGGACAAAAATAGGAAACAAACATCAGGATCCTAAAACTAAGCTCATTCACATCAATGTCCATATGAAATGTAAAGGGTCTAAATACTCCAATTAAAAGACAGATTTTCAGACTGGACAAAATAGCAAGACCCAACTATACGCTACCAATGAGAAACCCATTGTTGGCTGGGTGCCCATAGCAGAGTGGTTATGGTGTCAGCCACATGCACCAACCCAGACTGGTGGTTCGAACCCAGACTGGGCTAGCTAAACAACAATGACAACTGCAACAAAAAATAGCTGAGCGTTATGGTGGGCACCTGTAGTCCGAGCTACTTGGGAGGCTGAGGCAAGAGAATTGCCTAAACCTAAGAGCTAGAGGTTGCTGTGAGCTGTGATGCCTCAGCACTCTACCAAGGGTGACATAGTGAGACTCTGTCTCAACCTAAATAAATAAATAAATAAATAAACAAACAAACAAACCCATTGTAAATATAAAGACAGGAAGGATTAAAAGTAAAAGGTAAAAAATGATAGAATATGTTAACATTAATCCAAAATAAGCTAGAATAGTTACTGTAATATCAGACAAAATATACTTATAAGCAAAGAATATGAAGAGATAAAGAAAGTCATTCCAAAATGATAAACAGAGCAATACATCAAGAGAATATAAAAATCTGTGATGTTTATGCCCCAAACAGAACTTCAAAATTCAAGAAGCAAAAATGTATAGATTTGAAAAGGGAAATAGAAGAATCCACAATTATAGTTGGAGACTTCAATAACCCTTTCTTTCCATAATAGAGAGAACAAACAGAAAATCAATAAGGACATATGAGATACCTTGACCAAAACCAATTTGACCACTCCACCCAACAATGCAGAATGCAAACCTTTTCAATTATACTTGGAACAATTAAGACAAATGTTCCATAAAAGTTGTGCCAACAAATCTAAAAGCAAGAAACATCTTCCAGTCTACTTTTTCCTGTAAAAAATGCTTAATTTATTCTTGGTCATTTACTGCATATTTCAAAATATTTGCCTTAGATCTTAACAGTTGTCATAACACTTGAAAGGTTATATATATTTTCTCTGCTGTTTTTCTCATTGTCCTCTGATGGTACTGCTGCCAACCTTCGAACCTTCGTGTTTCCCTGGCACTTTGCCCATAACTGCATTATAAAACTTTGCCTGTGTTTCCTCTTTCATGTTTACATGGATGGAGCTGGAACATATTCTTCTTAGCAAAGTATCTCAAGAATGGAGGAGAAAGTATCCAATGTGCTCAGCCCTACAAGGAAACTAATATATAGCTTACATAGGAAAGCTATAACCCAATTATAGCCCAAGAATATGGGGAAAGGGGAAAGGGAGGGGAGGGGAGGGGAGGAAGGAGGATGGGTGGAGGGAGGGTGATTGGTGGTGCATCTTACAAGGGTGCACGTGAAACTTTAAATGTCTTAACACAATAACTAAGAAAATGCCATGAAGGCTATGTTAACCAATTTGATGAAAATATTCCAAATTATATATAAAACCAGCACAGTGTACCCCATGACTGCATTAATGTACACAGCTATGATTTAATAATAAAAAAAAAGACAAAAATAAATAGAATGTTGCCTGTGGTGTTTGCTGGACTGTAAATTGCTCTGAAGGGAAAGCTATACCTCATTTCTTTCCTATGGTAAAGCCAGTGTTGATTTCTCAGGCTTCATCTTATTTAAACTCTCAGCTGCATTTGACACAGTTGAGTTTCCTTCTTTGAAACACATTTGATGCATGTGGCGGTGGGGCCATCACATTCTCCAAACATTTCTACGACTGTGCTGACCCCCATATCTCTTTCTCTTTCTGATCCAGGTGAATGACCCCTGCTGAATTCCTGCTGCAAAATATGACAGCCCTGCCTGGAGGGCTCAATCCCTTAAGCATTTTTCTGTTCTATCTGCTTTCATTGTTTTGGCTCTTTCAGTTCCCTAGATTTACAAATTGTTACCAAACCCACAAAAGGGTTCACCTTAAATCCCATCACTTGGTGTACAAAGAAACAATTATTGAGACCACAAGGATTGCTGAGGAAGAAAGGAATTTTAATGTAAAAGAGGTCTGTTGGGAGACTGAGAGAAATAAATCTCAACCCACCCTCCAGGTTCCCCATGCCCACGCATTCCCGATAGACTAAGAGCAAGAAGTTTTTTGTTGTTGTTGCTGTTGTTGTTGTATTTTAAATTAATATGGGAGTACAAATTTTTAGGCTACATTGTTCTCACTTCCAAGGTTCATTTCAAGTTGTAGAGAAGCCTTTCACCCAGGGGGCAAGCTGAACACCCTCACGCAGTGCACATTAGGTGAGATTCCACCAATTGCCTTTTTCTCCCCCTGCCAATCGCCCTCCCCTCTTCCTACCTCACCTCCACACCCCTCCCTCTTGCTAGACTGTATTTATATTTTATCATTCTTGTGGATATGTTATTGTTTATATGTTGGTTTCATATTAATGTTGAGTACACTGGATTTTTTTTTCCATTCTTGAGATACTTTACTAAGAAGAATGTGTTTCAACTCCATCCAGCTAAACAAAAGATGTAAATGCTTCATCTTTTCTTATGACTGAATGGTTTTCCATGGTATATATATGACATAGTTTTTTAATCCATTTATGGGCATTTGGGCTACTTCTTCAACTTGGCAATTATGAATTGAGCTGCAATAAACATTCTGGTGCAAATGTCTTTATGGTAAAATTATTTTTGTTCTTCTAGGGAGATAGCCTAGTAATGGGATTTCAGGATCAGATAGAAGGTCTACTTTTATTTCATTGAGAATTCTTCATGCTTCTTTCCATAAAAGTTGTACTAGTTTGCAATCCACCAGCAGCGTAGAAGTGTTCCCGTCTCTCCACATCCACTCCAGCATCTGCAGATTTGGGACTTTGTGATGTAGGCTAATCTTACTGGAGTTAGGTGATACCTTAGAGTGATTTTTTTTTTTTTTTTTTGAGACAGAGCCTCAAGCTATCCCCCTGGGTAGAGTGCCATGGCATCATGCTCACAGCAACCTCCAACTCCTGGGCTCAAGCGAGTCTCCTGCCTCAGCCTCCCAAGTAGCTGGGACTACAGGTGCCCGCCACAGCGCCTGGCCATTTTTTGGTTGCAGCCATCATTGTTGTTTGGCGGGCCCGGGCTGGGGATTCGAACCCGCCACCTTAGGTGTATGTGGCTGGCGCCTTAGCCGCTTGAGCCACAGGAGCCGAGCCACCTTAGAGTGATTTTAATTTGCATTTCTCTGATGATTAAAGACAATGAGCAATTTTTTTTTCATGTGTTTGTTGGTCATTCATCAGTTATCTTCAGAGAAGATTCTGTTCAAGTCTCTTTCCTACTTATAAAAGGGGTTATTTGCTCTTTCCCTGTTGATTAATTTGCGTTCTCTGTCGATTCTAGTTATTAGGGCTTTGTCAGATACATAACACGTAAAAAGCTTCTCCCATTCCAAAGGTTGGCTGTTTGTTTTAGCTGTGCAGAAGCTTGTTAGCTTGATCAAATCCTATTTATTTATTACTGGTGTTGCTGAAATAGCCAAGGGTATCTTCCGCATAAAATATTATCCCAGGACAATATTTTCAAGTGTTTCCCCTACACTCTCTTCTAGAATTTTTGGTTGTTTTGCATCTTACGTTTAAATAAATCTTTTATCCAGCAAGTATCAATTTTTGTCAAAGGTGAGAGGTACAGGTGCAGTTTTAGTCCTCTACATGTGGCTAACCAGTTCTCCCAGCACTGTGTATTAAATAGGGATTTCCCCCCCAGGGCATCCTTTTGTTGGGCTTATTAATGATCAAATGACTATATGTGGCTGGGTTCATCTAAGAGCAAGAGCTGTTACAGTGGATTGTGGACTGCAGGCCAGGTTATGTAGGGTCCTTGGGGGGCCTGATTCAAGAATCAGCTGTTGATGATGGATAGTGAGTCATTAGGAAGTTTATGGAGAAGCTAGCTAAGTCTGGCTTTAGCCTTGACTAGTAAAGTCTGAGGGAACAAAAAATAACTTAGGAAGTGGAACATTTTGCAAGGCCAATTACAAGCCCAGCTGTATTCTGACAAACCCCAAATTTGTTATCTTTAGCGCAGACTTCTCCCTGAACCCCAGCCTCTTACACCTGTCTGCCTACTTGCCATTTCTACTTGCATGTCCCAGTCCTACCCTATACTCAAGAGAGGCTTTCATTTTCTCTGCTCCCAAACCTTCTCCTAACACAGCACAGGCTTTTGCCTATCAGTAAGGGTAATTCTATCGCTCAGGGTTTCTCAGGCTGAAACCCCTGGAGTCATTTCTGACTCTGCTCCTTTTTCTCCTATAATATAGCCCCTCTAACAGCAAATTTTCTTGCCTCAGTCTTCAGAATCTGCTAAGAATCTGCAAACTTCACACCTCCCGCACTGCTACCTATGGCAAACCATCATCCTCCCTCACCTGGATTTTTATAGCTGGTTTCCAACTCGTTTCCCAGATAATGTCCTCTCTTTCTTCAGCCTACACCCAGCATGAGATGCAAAGTGATTCTGTTGCTCAAAACTCACCCAGGGTTTGTTTCACATCTCACACAGAGTAAATGGCAAACTATCGCAAAAGTCGCCGCACTGCCAGCTCCCTGGGTTCTCTCTTCGTTGCTTGCCCTGACCCACTGTGGCTTCCTTGCTGCTATCTGAGCATCCCAGCAAAATCCTTTGTACTTGCTAGTCCTTCTCCAGAGTACTTTTCTCTTAATTACCCATACGGTCCATTCTCTCATTTCTGAGGTCTTGATTCAGATGTTACCATCGTAGGGTAGCCCGCACTGATCCTTTCTAAGGAGGTGAAACTTCCCTGACCAGCTCTATTTCCCTTCCTACTTTACTTCTTTCCATAAAATGTATCACCTTGTAGCCTATTATACATATAATATTAGCTAATTAATTATTTAATTGTCTCTACCTTAGAATGTAAGCTCCAGGGAGCAGAGAATTTCGTCTGCTTTGCTCACCACGACTTTCCCAGAACTAAAACAGTGGCTGTTATACAGAAGACACTCAAAAAGTATTTGTAGCAAATGTAGAAGTATGAACAAGGAATGAATGAGTGAAGGAGGGAGTGAATATTTCCCAGTACCTAAGCCTATTCCTATGGTAGGTAACGAATGCAGCCTTTATTGATGTGGGAAGGAAGGCCCAGGCCAATAGGACAAAGTTAATGTCAGAAAAAGGACAAGGACGTTGAACGGAAGACAAAAGCACCATACAATTATTGTCTTCTCTGGTCTTTGCATCTGATTTAGGAAACAGAGAATTGTTTTGGACAGCTTATGCTATTCTTTATTTCAGCCCAAGCATTGTGTTTTTCTTTTCATTTTTTAATTCCTCTGCCATCTACTTTCTTTGTGTTTGTCAATAGAAACGATCCAGCCCCTCGGTTGGCTTCTGTCAGCTCTCCTGACCTTTTCCCCATCTTATTTTGCTGTTTGACCCACCCTGCCATGCTGAGAAGACAGTTCGATTTAAATCTCTGTTAAAGAAATAAAAAATAACGCAACAGTTCCTTTCAAAAGAGCTTGCATTTTGTTCTCGGGGGATAAAAGTGAAAACTGTTCAGAGGTTTCTTTTTCTTTTTATATGTCATGCCACTTCTGTTATGTCAGCAACATTTCTGAACATTTTCCCTCCCTTCACAAAAGTCATTTTCTCAGTATTTTAATGAAATAAAACTGAAGATGAGTTCTTCTGTAACCATTCATGGTGTTTCGTACAGACTCATATTATGAATACAAAGGCCATCCTTTCTTTTCAAGGAATAATGTATGCAAACTTCTTACCTGATCTATAACTAGATGGACATAGTCATTTCTGTAAGTAGCTGCTCCTCATTTGATTATCCTTTGAAGACCTCAAGCATTAACAAGAATTACTGGTCAATTCAGCAACCATTTCTTAAGCAGAGCCTATGTCCAGTGATCCAGCAGAATGATCATCTATACATCTGAGGCTACTGTATTCAGACTCATAAAACATTACATTAAACACAGAGATACTACTCTAACCCACTAGCAAGTGAACCTGAAACAGAGATTGAATTTCTTTCTCCATTGAGACAACGGGTAACTTCTTTTTGCTCAGAGTTGGGAGTAAGATATAAAACTCAGCAGATTAGAAAACAACCAAAAAGAAAACAGTTAATTGAGTGTGCTTTCCTGGCTCTCAAGACAGTCCATGCTCATGGAAAGTCAGGGAAGTGTGTGCAAACCACCGTTCACTTCCATCATGTACAAATCATTCGTAGGCAATGAAGCCCAATATTACAAATTTGAACAAGTTTATCTAGAGAAAAAGACAAGCTTGAAAAGTTTGAGTTTTAGCTGCCTAGGGGTCTAGGGATGGAGACAGGATCCTGCTGTCAAGGAAGGAAATTCACCCAAGACAAGGAGCTCCTGGCAGTTGCTAGTGACATTCTCTGAGAAATTCTGACTTCTGATGGTCCACGGCTTAGAAGACTTAGGACTTAGAGAATTATTCAGGAAATAGAGCTCTGCCTATATTTTTCTTTCATTATCTCTTGATCAATTTGAGGGAAGAAACTGGCTGACCTGGACAGAGCCAACCCGGACATAAGCATCTGTGCCACTTCCAAAGTGGAGCAAATCCTGCATGTCTGACCTCGGGAAGCTACTCCCATGTCCCCTTATCCTCTGGCTTCTGGGTAGTTTCAGTCCATAGGAGCAGGGCTGGGGGAAGGGAGGAGAAGCCCCTTATGAAGTGTCACTTCCTGTCCCTGCCCCTAAACTTCATCGCATCTCCGCAGTAGAACCAGCTCATACTGGGTAGGACCTACCCTGTACCTCAGAGCTCTCACTGGGAGCCAACTTAGCATTTTCTCCTCTTGAATCAGCTACACTTCTGAGCTCCATTAACAACACCTCTTCTCGTCTCTCTAGTCATGGGCGGTAGTAGCTTCATACGGTAGCTGAACTCGGGTCACATTACTGTCTGACTTTGGCTTGCCAAGTCTTTCATCACCTTGTAACCAGTTTCTTGCATCAAGTTATTTTATTTGGAAGGAGCTAATGTCACTTCTGTTTTGCCGGACATTGACTGCTTCCATGGTAGCCAACTGAGCCATATCTTTTCAATCTCCTTGGCTGGCCCTCCAGTACAGAGGGTTACAGTCAATAGACCACCAGCTGGTCTCCTGATCCACCGCATTATAGCCCTAAATGAGCTGTAAACTTTGCCTTCTGCAGGAGTATTGCTACCCTCTAATTTTGTCTTTTTAGGTATCTTCTTAGGTATTCTGCAAGATGGTTGAGAGAAGGTTTGGAAGGAAATGTCATCCTAATGCCATGGTTAGCTGGACGCCAAAGTCATTTATGTGTCATTAGTCAGTCTAATCAATCAAATAGTTTTGTTCTTAATTTTAATTAGCTTTATTAGGACTTTCACCTCCAAAACAACTACTATAATGCTAAGCACAATTTCTTTCTTTTCCGTTTCATTTAGAAAATAGAGAACACCATGGTTGAATCTCCTCAATTGCCTACTCCTGTTCCCCCACAAAATGTTCTGCTCCTGTGGCCTCAGATTCGTGGCATCAATCCTCCTTGTCTGGGCTGATCCCTCTTCTGTGCTCTGGATCCCATCAGCTCCCAATTCCTGAATGTTCAGCCCTTCTCTTTCTCTAGGACTCTCCCTCTTCTCTTTTTGATTTTCCCCTCAGCCTAAGAAAAGTTGAAATCTTAATCATCTTTAAACAAAATGTCTACCTTCTGCTCTGTAACCTCTCTCTCTCTTTCTTTTTCCTTTCAGACCAAACTTTACAGATGGTTATTTAGAGTCATACTTTCTAATTTGTCTTCTCTGGCTCCATTATAACCTAGATTATGGCTCCTCTTTCCACCAAATTCAATCTTTCTATGGCCTCTAGGAACTCCTTTCACTTCTCCCTAACTTCTTTGTAAATCTTGTCCTGCCCATGAAGTATTGAATACCTTCTACCGTCCCACTACGTCCCCTCTTTAATTTAAGTGACAACACCCACACTTGATATTCAGACTGCTACTTCTTGTTGTAACCCAGCCCGTTCCCATGCCCCCTCCTCCCAGGTGGCAGAGAATATGCTTCTCAGCCTGTTCCCAGGCCCCCTTCTTCCCCCTAGGGTTGCCAGGAACAGAACTGTAACCATTGTTACCCTAACTGTGACTGTTGCTATCTGAACTGTAACCATTGTTACCATAACCACTGCCACCCAAGCTGTAACCATTGATACTTAAACTGTAAACCCAAACTGTAACCCTGCCGACGGTGCCCTGCCACTGGCAATGTTCATTATACACAAAAAAGGGTATAAAAGACAAAAAAACCTACACTTCGGGGCCACTTGTCTTAGGACAACAGCCCCCTGTGCAGGTGTGAATAAATCACCCATTATTTACATCAGAGTGGGACCAAGTCCATTTTTTGAAGTCCTTTAGGTCATTTCACTTCTCACCGACACTCATATTGCAGTGCTTGGTTTCTTGTTTTGTCATTCTCCAAGATCCATTTACCTACTTTCCTGGACAAAATGGTCCACTCAAAATTGCAGTTTTTAGAGTTATACCTTTGGGTTAAGCCACTATTTCTCTAATGAATATAAAAAGGAAAATACAGGTAGATATACACAAATATCTGCATTTATAAAAATGCCATAATAATGAATGTTTTCTCTATTCAGATAAATTTGGATATCAGTTGACTAGAGAAAAGATACAGGAGCTCACACCCATCACACACTGTTTTGAAAATGATTTGATATAACTTCTTTTTTTTTTTTTTGAGACAGAGCCTCAAGCTATCCCCCTGGGTAGAGTGCCATGGCATCACAGCTCACAGCAACCTCCAACTCCTAGGCTCAAGCAAGTCTCCTGCCTCAGCCTCCCAAGTAGCTGGGACTACAGGCACCCGCCACAACGCCTAGCCATTTTGTTTTTTTTGGTTGCAGCCATCATTGTTGTTTGGAGGGCCTGGGCTGGGGATTCAAACCCGCCACCTTAGGTGTATGTGGCTGGTGCCTTAGCCGCTTGAGCCACAGGTGCTGAGCCTGATATAACTTTTTAATGAGGCATATATTATCATCTTAGTTAAGACAGAAGTTAGTTCAGGGAATTTGTAGGTGATAACACTGGCTCAAAAGGATTCACGTATACTTTTACAATAAGATGCATTGATTTATTAGGACTCTCGAATAACTTGCCTAGTGTGGGCTGGAATAACACGGTGTCTGACATGGTGGAACATAAGATAGGAATGTTTTGGTAAAAAACAGAAGAGACAAGCCCGAGGCAACATCGTACCATGAAAAAGCACCAAGCTGGGCTAATGAGACATTCTTCAGGACAATTCTCAGTGCCTGCAAGGAGGTAACAAATGTACCAAACCAATGAAAGACTGAACGAGGCTTCTGTTCTTAGCCACGGATAGAAGGAAGGTTTTTAAAGCAAGTGTATAGTATAATAAAAGGAACCTTTTGAACTACGTACAACTGCTTTCCAAAGTCATCAAAATCTAAGAATACTAAGAGAAAACCTTTGAATAAAGTCTTTTCCTTAAAACAATTTCGTTGCCTTCCATAAACAGTAAGACTGTAACTATCTATATTCCAATTTGGAAAGAGAAACCCAGTTTTAAAAAATAATTGGATTTATGCTGTTATATCCACAGAACTCGTCTTGGTTTCTCTTAAAGTTGTGATTAGCAACAGAAAAATGAGTGGGAATGTTGAAATTCGGCTAAGGCACATAGGAAAAAAAAATTAGTGATAAACATTTTGTGTTTTGTCTAGCTTTGCGCTGCTGGGAATAGACTTTTTACAGTCATAGGAAGTTGTTTTATATCATTAATAGCATTTTGGAAAATATCGAAGCAGAAGTGTACTCTTTTTATAGGAAATTTAGTTTTCTAAAGCTGGAATAAATACATCAAAACTTTAAATAAATTTCATTTACATTGACACAGACATTCAACAGGGACATTTGTGTGGAACAGAATTCTTTAGTTTCTTTACTCTAGTCAGACACAGCATAAGAGTATGAACCATATTTCTAAAAAGTAGAATATGCTATTTCTCAATGCATTTTTCTCATAAAAAAAGTCATATTACATATATTTCAAGACAACATCATGTTAGCTGAAATTGGTCTACTTCTGCTGGCATATACGTATGATTTTTTTTTAATTATACATGGCTGACTTTGGAGTTCAAAAATTATATACTTGGCCACATAAAAGTTTTAAAACATTTTAAGTGCACAAATTAAAAATTTATACTACACTGTAGCATCTGAGTCAACAATATTCACTCCGCTAGAAAGATACAACACACAGGGCACAAACACATGGGTGTGTCAGCTTAAAAATTCAACGGGAAAAATCCTGGGTGAGAGAGAATTTTGTGTCTGCTCAAAACTTGACTGTACCGCTATCAAACTGCAAATCATTTCTCCTCGAGCCCTCGGGAAGCATCTATCTAAGCAGCAGATGTCCCGGTTCCCAGCTTCACTCCTCGGTGTCACAGCTTGTGTCACTTAGCAAACTACTCTTCCTCACAAGCACAGAACTTGGTATTTCCAGGCTCTTCTCCAACCTGGAGATGAACATCTTTGAGTATATTGCACTTCCCTGCTAACCCTTCCTCATTTTCCAGCCCTAACATGCACATATGTGAAGAGGAGAGAAAGAAAGAACGAAGGGATTGCTATGGCTGGGATATTTGACCCCTCCAAATCTCACGTTGAAATTTGATCCTTAATTTGAGCCTAAGGGGAGGTGTCTGGGTCACGGGGGTGGGTCCCTCCTGAATGGCTTGGTGCCATCCTTGTAGTGATGAGTCAGTTCTCACTCTGTTAGTGCTGGTGAGAGCTGGTTATTAAAAAGAGTCTGCCCTTTCCTCCTCTCTCTTGCTGTTCTCCCTCCACACACACCAGCTCCCCTCACCTTCTGCCCTGAGGGGAAGCAGCCGGCAGCTCTCACCAAAGCAGATACATGGTGCCACGCTTCTTGCATGGACTACAGAGCTGTGAGCCAAATAAACCTCTTTTCTTAAGAAGAAGAAAAAGACACAGAGTGTTAGGCACTCTCTGTGATAAGGGAGGTGTGTGAGTCTTAGTTGTTAGAGAGGAACTGATGTCAACCTAGCCGGTATTCAGTCTTACCTTCCTCCTGCCTACAAGGGCCCCCTTTGTTCAGGGACACAACATGCCCAGTAAAAAGTTACAACTAATAGACTCCCTTGCACTTAGAGATGACTGATTGCTAACTAAGGATGTGCACATGACATTGAATGGGGCAGCTGGGAAAGCTCCTATAAGGGAGAAGATTCAGCTCACATGTGCCCTTTGCCCTAATTCATCTCCCTGCCTAAAACTCAGTGTGATAGTGGATGTCAATCCCAGGTGACAACTACAAGGACAAAAATCATGCATGCGGGGCACTGAATGAAGACTAAATCCCGAGGAGAGTCTTGGGGCTGCGACAGCACTCCAGAGCAGCCTCCCTCCTGATTACTTGCTAAGTGTGTATGCAGGGGAACAAGTAACAAAAAAGAGGAGAAAGAAAGGAGGGAGGGAAGGAGGGAGGGAGGAAGGAGGGAGGGAAGGAGGGAGGAGGGAAGAGAGGGAGGGAAGGAGGGAGGGAGGGAGGAAGGAAGGAAGGAAAAGAAGAGAGGGA
>NW_003852560.1:2177828-2204466 GCF_000181295.1 Otolemur garnettii | reverse complement strand
GAAGGGAGGAAAGAAAGAAAAAATCCCATGTTTTGTACAGGTGATGTTTTATTTGGTTTTCTATTAACTGTAATGAAACACAATGTTAAGTACAATAATTACCATCATCTGAGTGAATTCCATAATTCTATAAGGGTTCATAGTTTTTGAACCAGAGGAGTATGGCCTTATAGGATTTATAACAGGATGAAAAGGTTAAACTTTATCACTGTGTTAAACCCTTATTTTTCCAGATACATGTGAAAGCACAATAATCAGAAGCATAGCTATTAGTAGTCAGAAAAACAATCAGACAAAATTGGAAAACTTATTTTGTTGGGTGTGGTTTAGTGCTTTAAATCTTAGTGGCTAATAAATTTGTATATACTCTTTAATTGAAATGAATAACTCTAAAATAGCAAGATATGTGAAATTTGAACTATTTAAAAATAAAAATAGTTCCTCCCTCCCTCCCTCCCTCTCTTCACACTTGAAGTAAAAGAAAGCTCTGTTAATTGTAAATAAAATACTGTTCCAACAGAAAACACTAGAAAGCTAGTAATTGGGTAAACCTCATTTGAATGTAAGTTTGAAGGAGTCAATTCTGTAGAATCCATGAAAACAGGTATTTTAATTCTGCGTCTACTCTCATCATGACAGATTACATAATGGACATATAGATAGATATGGCCAGACTGACATATTGATAACAGCAGAATGATTTACATAATAGAAGGATGGATAGATGACAGAGATGTATAGATAACTAGGAGGCAGAGACGCAGAAAGATAAAAATACCATGTTCATTGAAATACAAACTCCTACTGCAGCCTTCACGACTCTCAGTGAGTTCACCTCGGTATCCTTTCCTGGCTTTTATCTTCCTGCTTAGACCTCCCCAAATTCTATAATTATATCAACAGGGAGTTAAGAAAGACTATGAGATTCACTTTTAATTACCAATTGCTCCTCAAGAAGAGCAGAAAGATCTGACACGCGGTGATCCCAATTTGCACATTGAGTGCAAAATGTCTGCCAAAGAAGAAAAAAGTAGAATTTTTAGTGTTAGTATGCAATAATTAGGCCAGCCTTATCGTTAGATCATGTAAAATGATGAACTTTATTTTGACAAACATGTGTTTGCAGACGGCTTAAGGTTACCCAAGCTGCGGAAGCACTTAACTTATCTGCTACTGACTGACTCTCAGAATACCTGGAACCCTCCACTCTCCCTGCAGAAACAATTACAGGGCCCTTGTAGCCTGATGCCAGGCCATTCGTATCCCCCATCTTTATACCGTATGTTCATGTGCTTGCTATACATTGTAATTAGACAGTAAAAAACTGAATTTTAAAAGGTATACAGAGAAAAATAAGTTAAAACCTTAGAGATCCAGTAAATTATCACCCCCCCCAAGCTTTCTGTGGAATTAGGTATAAGACAGATAACTGTAAAACAGGAGTTAAGAATAAAAGAAAGTCCCAATTAAAGGTGTCCAGGTTTTACAAATATACAAATGTTGATGGATTCTTAATTTGCTTCACAAGTGTGTATGCTGTCTATCACTTGATATTAAACACTGAAAACGGAAACTTTTGCTGGGCATGTTGGCTCATGCCTGTAATCCTAGAACTCTGAGAGACTTAGGAGGGTGGATTGCTTGAGCTCAGAAGTTCGAGATTAGTCTAAGCAAGAGCGAGACCTTCCCTCTAAGAATAGCCAGGCATTGTGGTGGGTGCCTGTAGTCCTGGTTACTGAGGAGGGTTATGAGACAGGGATCTCTTGAGCCCCCAAATTTGTGGTTGCTGTGAGCTATGATGCCACAGCACTCTACCCAGGGTGACAGAGTGAGCTTCTGTCTCAAAATAAAAATAAAAATGGAAACTTTTGTCATTGCATAATGAATATAGTTTATACAAGACAAACTAAGAGATTTCCATCAGAGGTAATTCTATCCAAACAAAAAGCTTTGGGCTTACATCAAAAGACAGAAGACGGGGAGTATACTAATAGACTTGAAGTTATAAAAACATGGCACACATTCGATCAGAACATTGTTAAATCACCTTTAAAGTATGAATTTGGTGGAATTATGCCTATCCTGATGAAAAGACTCAGAAAAGGAAGTAAGCTGACCAAGATAACATTGAGTAGGAAGGAGAAAGAAGAGTTCAGATTCAAAGAAAATCTGCTCATAACCAAAACCACTGTAGGCCGATGTAGAATTTCTTCCTTAGATGACAAAACCATGATTTATTAATATCATTGAGAGTGGGTAAATTGGAAAGAAGCACATATAAATAGAAAACACATAGTCCCTCAAGCAAACCACACATTGATTTTAGATTTGGCTTGCTATGCATCAAATAAGGAAAAAATAGCATTGTAGGATTAATATTTATTACCAACAAACGTATAATGATCTCTATTAAATTAGAATATGTTTACTTGGATGCTGGATGATAAGTCATTCGCTACATTTACATAATTGCTAAGTAACAGATGAAATTCAGCACACCTCAATGGCTCTAAACAATAGGTGAATGCCTCTAGTTTTTAAATAGAAAAGTGTTCAGGAGCATAAGGTACTTAGCTCTTGTTTCTCATGTTAGAGAAATTAGAATTGGAAACATTAATTTTTTAATTATGAAATTATCTTCTTCCCCACTCTTTCTCTTTGATGTGACATTTTCTTTACCTCAGTCTTTTCCTCAAGTGAGAACACTTATGAATGTACATAACAAAATAGAAAAGCTCTCAGAAAATTTTAGCTTAAAGTGTCCAAGAGTTAAAGCCCTTAGAATTGGAAGAAAATATTTGCAATGTTATGAATCTGACAGAGGGGTGATAACCAGAATCTACAGTGAACTCAAATTAATCAACAAGAAAAGAGCAAACAACTCCTTTTATAAGTAGGCAAGAGACTTGAACAGAAAAGTCTCCAAAGATGACAGATGAAAGGCCAACAATGAAAAAATGCTCATTGTCTTTAATCATCAGAGAGATACATATCAAAACCACTGTGAGATATCACCTAATCCAGTGAGAATAGATCACACCACCAAATCCTGCAAATTCAGATGCTGGTGTGGATGTGGAGAGAAGAGAACACTCTTGTACTGCTTGTGGGGCTTCAAATTAATACAACTTCTATGGAAAGAAGTATGGAGAATTCTCAAAGAACTAAAAGTTCACCTTCCATTTGATCCTGCAATCCCATTGCTAGGTATTACCCAGAACAAAAAACATTTTACCATAAGACGATTTTCACTAGAATGTTTACTGAAGCTCAATTCATCATTGCCAAGACACAGAATCAACCCAAGTGCCCATCAGCCCATGAATGGATTAACAAACTGTGGCATATGTGTACCATGGAGTACTATTCAGTGATAAGAAAAGACGATACTTTACATCTTTTATATTTAACTGGATGGAGTTGAAATACATTGTTCTTAGTAAAGAATAAAAAGAATGGAAAAACAAGTACCTAATGTACTAAATACTAATATGAAACCAATATATAAATAACTGTATGTCCCGACAAAAGAAAAACATGAGTGTATTCTAATGAGAGGAGAGAAAAGAGAAAGAAGAAAGGGGAGGGGAGAGGGTGACTGGCACATTCCCATCTAATATGCACACTGTGAGGGTGCTCAGCACAGCCCCTGGGGAAAGGGCTGAACTACAACTTGAACTTGACCTTGGAAATGAAAACGATGTAACCTAAACATTTGTACCTCCGTATTAATCTGAAGTTTAAAAAGGGAGAGAAAAGGAGAATTTTTCAGCATAATTTTGGAAATATTTAAGAACAAGTGGTATAAGATCATTTAATCATCTTGTTGGATATAAAACTTAATTACCTTTGCTACAACTGATTTTGTTTATACTGTTTAAAAATATTAAAAAGATAGATTAAAGATAGTCCTATTTTAAAGCTAGACATTTAAAGCTAGACATGTACATATACGTGCATACATTTATATATATAAAATTTTCTATATATAAGATATAGAAAAATATACAAATAGATATAATATATAAATATTATAAAATATATAAAAAGATATATAACATAAATATATAAAAAAGATATATATAAATACACACACATATATAGAGAGAGATCTTAGGGCTTAGAAGATTCATATCACAAAATTCAAATAAGTTTCCTTTTAACTTTAGATATATTCCAACGCTGTAATGAGGACAATACCTCTTTAATTAAACAGTTCCTTTACCAAATTCTAGAGCTATTTAAAAAGGGACATTCATTATGCTTCCTTGAAAAGTCACAAATCTCACAAAGGTATGCTTCATTTTAGATAAATCTTTTTTTTTTATTAAATTATAGCTGTGTACATTAATGCCGTCATGGGGTACAATGTGCTGGTTTTATATACCATTTGAAATATTTTCATCAAACTGGTCAGCATAGCCTTCACGGCATTTTCTTAGTTATTGTGTTAAGACATTTATATTCTACACTTAGTAACTTTCACATACCTTTGTAAGATGCACCATAGGTGTGTCATTTCTAAAGCCTACGACTTAAGGAAAAAATACAATATGTACATATACTCTGATACAACTCCAAGCAACTTCTTGCTACTAATCTGTAGCTCATGAGGAATCAATAGTGCCAAGTATGTGCATACGTTTCATGTGCTATCAGCCCTGCATACCTTAGTTAAACAGAGAAGCAATGAATACATCTATAGTAAGAAACAAAGAACTCAGCATTAGTAGAGAAGCCAGCTGCTTTTAACCTGTACATCTGGCTTTTAAAGAATGCTTATGCAAGATAAGCCCTCATCTCTAAGAAAATGCAACATTGTGTCGTGTTTCTTAACTTTTTGCAACAAACGACGCATATTTTCTCTTTATTTTCCCCCAGGATATATTTTTTGCTTTTTCATTTAGAGTAAAATATGTAATTTCTCCAGGAACTTATTTTCATTTTTATAATAAAGGTTCAGTTGCTTTAAAAAGTTGATTTAGCATCTAGCTTTGCTGAACATGTGTAAAATGTGAAGAATTTAAATCTCCCATTACTCTTGCTGTCTTAACGTTGCCTGTGCAGGTTTGGGGGGCAGGGCGCTTAATTTCAGTTAGGAAGAGGAGGAGCTTTCGCAGTGCCCAAGTTATTCCGTAATGAGAAATAATAAACACACTTATTCATACTTGTGGTTTTTTTGCCCATCTATTCCTTCCTGATAAAATGCTTCACGATTCTCTCATAGAAAGGTTTTCACAAAATCTTTCTAACCAGAATTCAGTAAATCTGTGGGTTTCATTTTTTAACTCTTTCATGCCTTCCTAGCTCTTTCTCTCATTATGGATATTTATTTCAAGTTGTATTTTCAGAGCAAGCTCCTAAAATCACCGTGGGTAGAAAATCGCACAACTCACAGGCCTTTCCGTATGGGGCTCAGTAGAAGATCATTTAAAGAATAAGTATGCCATCATTAAGAGGGCCAGGAGCTCATAGTTCATAGTCAGTTTGATGCTGTTCTTGGAAGGGAAACCAGAGTTCTACATTAAACTGTTTCAAACTGAGAGATGTAACAGTAACCTCAAGGAATGAATTTGCTTTCAAAAACCCCTGATAAATCCCCAAGAAAAGATAACCTGACTCCACATTTAAAATTGAAAACTTTTATTTTTCTGCTTTTAAAATAGCTTACTTAAGTTATTGTGAAACTTATGTTATTGTGAAACTGTATGCTTTCGTTACATATAACTGATTTTAGAACAATTGAACATGAAAATACCTAAAAGTGTGCTTTCTTACACATTATTTAGTTTCAACCAGCATAGATGTGTTAGGTAATGTCATGTTTTTGTCCAAAAGCCTAACAACCAATTTTAGTTTAGTTTTTTTTTTTTTTTTTTTTTGTAGTTTTTGGCTGGGGCTGGGTTTGAACCCACCACCTCCAGCATATAGGACCGGTGCCCTACTCCTCTGAGCCACAGGTGCCACCCACCAATTTTAGTTTTATCTATTGTAGAAATTTAGAGAGTACTAATTTCACTATATATATCTAAATGTATTTTTTTCTACCAAATTATTATAAAATATTCTAAGAATTAAGGAAATACATATCACTTGAATATAACATACAAAGTTTAAATGCTTTGGCAATAACTTAATTCATCATTTTTGTCTCAAGGAACACATTTCGGTAGAAATATAAATATCTAAAAAATTAAAATAGTCTATAGTTTTTTTAAATGAAAGGAACTACAGATTATATTCATTCCCATAAAAGCTGTTTTTAT
The DNA here is from genome assembly GCF_000181295.1 of Otolemur garnettii. Classification (NCBI taxonomy): domain Eukaryota; kingdom Metazoa; phylum Chordata; class Mammalia; order Primates; family Galagidae; genus Otolemur; species Otolemur garnettii. The sequence continues at coordinate 2,198,200 of NW_003852560.1, read as the reverse complement.
AAAATGTACTTGGGTCTTTCCCAGGTCTTGATAACATATTACGTAGTATACTGCAAATCAGAGATATGGTCTGTTAGTCGCATCATTTATTTTGATATTTCAGGTACTCTAATGTTTTCCTCTAATATTTTCCAAAAACTCTTATGATATCTTTGCATAAGAGATTTTTTCTCACGAGCCCTGGCAGACTTGAAGACCTTGTGGAACAAGAATTCAGGGGAACCAGGGCAGCACCTGTGGTTCAAGGAGTAGGGCGCCAGCCTCATATACCACAGATGGTAGGTTCAAACCCAGCCCTGGCCAAAAAATGCAAATAATAATAATAATAATTCAGGGGAACTTGCAAATTTTTTTTGCTATTTCTTGATTTATACCATAAAAACAAACTAAACTTCATCCTGAGAAAATATAAAATAAGGAATAAACAGTTACATATTTTCACTGTTATCCAAGAATTAGGGATCCGGAGTCAGGGTGGAGAAAAAGCTGTGGAACGTTAGAAGCACGCTCCCAGCTCAAGAAGGAGCTCAAGAGTCTACACCTGCCTTTGCATCTTCACCTTTCTGCTCTGATTGATGCCACACGGGCCAAAGCTAAAGACACTATTGGTCCTGCCGTATACAGCCTTAGTGGGTCTAGAGTGTGATCAAGAGACTAAAAACAACACCCCTCAGTTGGAGATCTCATTGGGGAGGTTAGTTTTAGGATCACTGCTTTGTGGACCAATTTCTTTCAGGTCCACCTCTTGTGATCCCTCCTTCCAGAATGTGGACTGGTTCTCCTGGATTGCTACTATTTCTTTGCCTCTAGGGTCTGATATAAGACCTCTTCCTGATTGACATAATACACACCATTCATTGCATTGAAACACAAGGTGGGAACTGGGATGTGGATCACAAAAAGAAAACAAAGGGCAGGAACCACACATGCAATTGTCTTCAGTCCAGACAGTGGACTTATCTTTAGTCCATAATGTATATTTCATGAAGATTGGAGGCCACAGCCCCAGATAAGAGCATAAGGTTAATTTTGTTCTGGAGTTTGTCCTCCACCCAACTCACTCAAAACTGTGAGAGGAAGCCAGTCAGCTGAGGGGGCGAGGCCTGCAGGATTCTACCTTTCTGCCTTTAGAGACTTCACTTGGGAGAAAGATGAAGAACAAGGCTCCATGCCTTTGTAACAGACCCTCTGACGATTAGAGTCTAGACCACAGGCTGGGTTTGGATACCCTCAGGTGAAGGGAAGGTAAAGGTCTGATATCAAATCCACCTGTGATCTCATATGGAAGGAGCTCCACAGAGTATAAAAAGAGCAGAGGTATCATTTGATTTCGTCTCAGAAAGAAAACAGAGACCACTAAAAGTCACTTTTGTCAATGTCAAGGTGGCCGATCTAAGTCCTAAAGGACAGTTTTGCCCCATAGTAGCTCTATGATGTTTGCTAACAAACCCCGGTCAGCCTTGAGTCATGTCATTCACAGACAGCACTGCCTTCATGCCCAGGAGAGCGGGGTCCTCACTCCCACTTTGGAACACCTTCCTCAAAATGTCCAAAGACCACTCCACTATCTAGGACAATTGGGGGGCCTACAAAATTGCCAAAGTGGGGTGCACTTAGGCCCTAGTCCCTATTTCTCCATTGGGGAACTCTTCAACATTGTCTCAACAAGTCACTCCAAACATAAGGTGGACCAGGACCACCAAGGAGGAGCTGTAGTATGCACACGGGTGGGGTTATCCCAGGGCTCTGTGTCTAGTCCCCAGTTCAAGAAGGAGAGCTTGGTAAACAGGCCACTCCCACTGGCTTCCACAATTTATTTCTTTCAGAGGGAGGTGTGAAATCAGGTGAAATCAGGTGAAATCATGTAGCCAGATGAACACCATGAGGAATCTTCATGCGCTGATCTGACATTAAACAAACACACGAATGAGCCTTTGCTCTTCTCAATTCAATCAAATAGATAAGTCACTATATCTCATGTGAGCCCATGAATTTTGTTTATAAAAACAAAAGCCTCACAAGGAAAAAAAAAAAGATCGTCCAAGTTCCCCTAGAAACTACCGTCAGCCATGTCCATGTTCTGGAGTTTGACAGCCTGTTTGGCCTGGGCAATGTGGGCCAGCAGGATCTCAGTGCCCCTCACAACGTTGAGATGAGCTCCTCATCAGAGAAGCAGCAGGCCTGTGGCCATTCCAATCATAGTGCCAGCAGCTGAGCTATGGTATGCAGGGGCTAGTTGGAGCAAAGGCTGAAAAAATGTGGGAGAAGAATGTTTTGACCCTTTGTTTCATCTCTCTCATAGTTTCTACTGCCATGAGCTTCCACAAAGACATATGTGATCTAAAAATAAATGAAAAAACCAGAGTGCCAAGGATTGCAAGCAAACCTCAAGGCGAGTACCAAGCCCCTCTCACTTTAAACCAGAATAGAGCTGTTAAGCCTTTCTTTTCGAGAAATTCTAGCATTAGAATTTCAATTTCTTTTATATCCATTGTAGCATTAGTAGGATTGGCATAAACATTTATTCTATGCTGCAAGATGCTAATGATTCTTTGCCTGATGCTTAGAAATCCTAACCATGAAAAGCAGTTAATCAAAGCTTAACATCCTCAAAACTGAGCCTTAAGAAGTAGTAAGCACCCCTCACATTCTGAAGACAGCTCCCTCCCCCAAATTGGGAACTGGATGCATTAAGAGTTTACTTAGGTAAGAAGAGGCAAACCATGTTAAAGTTGGTGTCACCACGACAGGGCATTTTGAAATAAGGCTGAGGCCTTGAAGAGGTCACCAGGACTTCCTACAAATGGCACATTTTCTTACCTTCTAAGAAAGGGGAAGGATGATCACTCCTCTCTGAAGCCGGTGAAAAGTGGCTCCAAGAAATCTTCATAAGGTTTAAAGGTGCTTTCCAGAGAAGGCCCTTATTTCATTCTCCTCTGTGGACATCAGACTTTCCTGATATGGTATGGAAGACAAGCTGGCAGGCCGGGACGTGTAAATGTTTCAGAAGTGAAGGCTGAAATAGAAGTTGACGGTCATGAGCAATCTCACAGGTACCTGTGAGGCAAGGGCTGGAGAGGGGGAAAATTTTTGAGTAAAAAGTCAGGCTGTAGCTGAATCACGCACATTAGGGAGACGTATAGAGGGGCAGGAGGTGAGAGGAAGCCAGAAGGAATGAAGGAAATGATAAATAATCTTGGCAATGATTTTAGTTTATCTTTTATTTGGTTGCTTATCAAAAAGCAGTTAATTATTTGCTTACTCATTTACTTTCCAGACAAGAAAGGCTTAACAGCTCTATTCTGGTTTAAAGTGAGAGGGGCTTGGTACTCACCTGGAGGTTTGCTTGCAATCCTTGGCACTCTGGTTTTTTCATTTATTTTTAGATCACATATGTCTTTGTGGAAGCTCATGGCAGAAGGAACTATGAGAGAGATGAAACAAAGGGTCAAAACATTCTTCTCCCCCTTTTTTTCAGCCTTTGCTCCAAGTAGTCCCTGCATACCATAGCTCAGCTGCTGGCACTATGAAAAATTAGGGAAATGCCCCCCAGGTGAACTGGTTGCCATAAAGAATGAATTGACAGCAGGTTAGTGTGAGCTAGATGAGAAACCACAGACCTCAGCCATCAAGGTGAGTGCTCTGGTAGTAGACATCTCAATAAAGCCATGTTTCGTTATTTCCTCTTTTCTCTTAGCCACAAACTATCAGAGCAATGTGGCTTGACATAGAAGAGGCATCTTAGACGTTAAAGCCTTGACCTTGCCTTTCTTCCCCACGTGGTGCTCTCCTGGGATGAGAGGATACTGGGATCAAGCTTGCCAATGCTGTTTACAAGAGCACTGAGTTTTGCTCATGTGACTACAAATTTTCAACATCTTTCAAGGTGTCATTAAGAGGGAAGAGATTAGATGGAATCTAGCAGAAAGCAATCCCTGGAGATAAATTAAACCAAGCCCCTCAGTGTTTATTTCCCTTGAATCTGAAGTGCTAAAAAAACTGATGACAACTCGAGACTCAAGTCATCTCAAGGCTGAGCGACCGTCTGTCAAGCAGTCGTGGTACATCCTTGCTCTGATTAGTGAGTTGGCTATTTCTAATCCTGACTATAAAGCTTCCTTTTCTAGTTTTCTTTCTGTTACACACTCCGGGAAGAGCTTGAAGGAAAACAGATGCTTGGAGGGTAGATTTTCTATACCCAGGAAGTGAGATACACCCTCTCTCTTTTCACTCTTGGGTCTCATCTCAGAAAGGAGCTGTTGTTACAAAGCCTCATTCTGGGAACACATTTTCTCTTCCTGAAAGAATTTGTCATTTCAGCCCTAGTTTGATCCCCATTTCCCAAGACGTTTTTGGACCTCCTTTTAAGAAATACAACATGGGGATGGCGCCTGTGGCTCAGTGGGTAGGGTGCCGGGCCCCATATCCCCAACGTGGCGGGTTTGAACCGGGCCCCAACCAAACTGCAACAAAATAATAGCCAGGCGTTGTGGCAAGTGCCTGTAGTGCCAGCTACTCAGGAGGCTGAGGCAAGAGAATCGCCTAAGCCCAAGAGCTAGAGGTTGCTGTGAGCTGTGATGTCACAGCACTCTACTGAGGATGACAAAGTGAGACTTTGTCTCAAAATTTTTTTAAAAAGGGCAACATGGAGTGAACATTTTGAATAGTTTGGTGTCCTAGGTGACCTAAGAGAAGGTTCCTGGTGCTCTACCAATTAGAACTAACTCAGTGGTAGATACCTAGGGTCTTAAAAGAGGCAATAGCCTGTGGGTCTTCTTGATTTATTTTTTGATAGTCAGGATTAGAAATAGGCAACTCACTAATCAGAGCACGGGTGTACCACAACTACTTGACAGATGGTCGCTCAGGCTTGAGATGACTTGAGTCTTCAAAATTTTAGCCACAAAATGTGATGGAGAGTTTTGTGTGAATAATATTTGGAGATCTAACTCTACCATCTGAGGCCACTGTTATCATCTTCATAAGAGCAAAGACATTCCATGATATGTAAATGTACACATTTGAACTTCTCCCATAAAAGATAATTTGTCTAACGCTTACAATAAAATTACTGAAGAATTAATTTCACTTCAAATAACTGTCCCACACAACACTGACCTGATAACTCAGTTACTGAAAGCCAATAACATTAAAGATTAATGTTACTCCATCCTATGTCTAAATGCAATGAATAAAGGATACTTTTAAAAATGCTGCACTAAACTCTTCTCAAATATCAATAGAGATCACCACAAAAATCATTACAGTGATGGAGCCCTAGCCAAAGTGAACTTGAAGTTTTTAATGCCTCTGGCTTAGTTTGTGAATACATTCTTAGAAAGTCTTCTTTGCAAGTAGCCCAAAGAGCAAGCAAGTAAAAGATAAGCTAAAGTTATTGCCAAGATTATTTATCATTTCCTTCTTTCCTTGTGGCTTCCATTATTTATGTTCATTTGTCATGAATCCCACAGGTAAACTTTCAATAGTGTTAAACTGTATGGGATAAACATTCTACCCCCTCTACTTCTTGTATGTAACTGTGATTTCTTATTGAATTTTTGGAAGACCTCCATTTGTTTCATTTATGAGGTATATTTTCAGAGTTAAAATCAGTGTCCTATGCATTGTAAAAACTCAATGGTGTGGGCGCGAATATCTGCGAAGAGAAAGCATTCCAATTCCAGGTAATGTACTGAGTTCCAGTGGGATTAACTAGTTAGCCGGCACTTGTTTGTTGTGAGATCACTGCCCATGTCATGTGACCTCTCTGGGCCTTAGGCATTTTCATTGGAAGATGAAGAGAATGGCCTCAAAAACTCAGTGTGGATCCTCCACCACCTTTAATGCTTTGCTTAGTTTAACCAAGAGGTCTAGCAGTTGTCCAACTGAGCAGGGGGTCTTATGAACTGAATTTCTGGAGTTCATTAGTGTAATGTCTGAGCCTCTTCTGATATTGGTAAAATGGGGACAATTCAGACTCTAGCCAAAAAGTTGCAGGTTCGCTTTACCTCTGACCTGGCACAGTTCTTACCTGTGCACTCTACCAGAAACATCTGCAGGTGACTAACAGGGAAATGCCTTCTTTTGATAGAAAGAGTGGTATCAATGGATACTTAGTGAACATAAATTGAGAAAATCTTATGTCTGGTGAGCTAGAATTGGAAAAAAAAGGTATTGGGCATCTAAGGAGAGTAAATCAGAAGTGCCCAAAGCCTGGGAGGTGCCTGTGGCTCAGTGAGTAAGGCGCCGGCCCCATATACCGAGGGTGGCAGGTTCAAACCCAGCCCCGGCCAAACTGCAACAAAAAATAGCCAGGCGTTGTGGCAGGCGCCTGTAGTCCCAGCTACGTGGGAGGCTGAGGCAGAAGAATCGCCTAAGCCGAGGAGTTGGAGGTTGCTGGAGTGACTCCGCTGCACTCTACCGAGGGCGAAAAAGTGAGACTCTGTCTCTACAAAAAAAAAAACCAGAAGTGCCCAAAGCCTAATAGACATTTCCTGTTGATATATTAATATTTTTTCTTTATGCAGTTTTGGCTTTCAACCTCCAAAACGAATATTTGGCCATTTTATAAATTTTTTAAATAAAATGTTCCATAATTTTATATTGGATAATTCTGTCTTTGTATAATCAGTAATTCACATTAAAAAATCATCTTCCTCTGAGCATTTAAAAAATTATAAGATCTCACCCTATTTCCTAAATAAAGCTTCGTTATTTAAGCATATATTTGGAGAGGGGAAAGAAATTATCATGTGTAATCATCATTGTTTTGTACTTGGCAGATACTGAACATTTCAGTTTTTTTACTTTTGCTGTTAGTTCCTTGATGCCTTTTAATAAATTATTTCCTCTGGCCAAATTAGCCTTGAATGTTAAACTTGCCTTAGTGGGTTAAAACTAGCAAACGTGTACTTGTTTAAAAATAATAAAACTTGTTTAAATGCCTTACTTTGGCTTATGAACTAATGCAGACATCTTATTTGTTTTTCTAAATCTTTCTCCCTATAGAAAATTCATACTTCAAGAAGATTCAAGAACCACAGAAACCATGATAGAATAACAATTTTTTCTCTTTAAAATAACATCTTTGAGTTAAAGCAAAATTTTAGCCACAAAATGTGATGGAGAGTTTTGTGTGAATAATATTTGAAGCTCTAACTCCACCATCTGAGGCCACTGTCACCATCTTCATAAGAAGAAAGACATTCCCGTGATGTGTAAATGTACACATCTGAGCTTCTTCCATAAAAGACAGTTTGTTTCATGCTTACAATAACATTACGGAGGAATTAATTTCACTTCAAATTACTGTTCTACACAACACTGACCTGATAACTCGGTTACTGAAAGCCAGAGTCTGGGCTATTAACAATTAACCAAGGTAAGCTGCAATGGTGACATGTGGTAGGAATGACCTTGATTAATAATATAGTTCACAAGTGAAATGTGAAGTCTAAGTCACTCTAGGCTTAGAACCAGCTCTAAATAAATATATATATATATGTGCACACAAAATTTACACTATTCACCAACTTCATTCTAAGATTCGGAAGAAAATTTATTATTCTTTGACGGGATCAGTCATAAGGAAGTTTATTTTGCGTGCCTGGATTCCATAAAATAATATCATCCAACTTACTTCCTTATATGGGCGAAAAGGAGTCTTTGTGAAATGACTTTAGAAACACTAATCTTAGAATTTCCAATCACATCGGAAACGTTTTGTCTTCAAAAGATTTCACATCCCAACAGTCAAGTCCACAGTAAGAACTAAAATCGAGCATTTCAAACTACCTTTGCTTGCTGTTTTTACAACCACTGAAGTACAAGGGGAAAATCATCCACTTTACAGCATTTATTCAACAGGCAAACTAAATTGCCCACTCACAAGGTCTATTTTCTTTCCTATTGGTGTGACTTGGGCAATCATTCAGATTTGGATCAGACAGATTGGCTTATAGAGAAGACTTTTTACTGTAGAAAATATAAATGAGAATAAAAGCATTTGCACTTTATAAAAACCTGAGTGCTTAGTCTTCCCCTGAGACATGGGCAGACATGAACATGTGAGGACCCTAATATGAGGCTTCCCCAACTCTAGAAGCTCTGGGTCCTGTGCTTATCAAGGACTCATGGAGTTCAAGAGGAGATAGATAAGTGCAGGCACCTGTTTGTACCCCAAGTAGTCTTCAAAATAGTAGCTGAAGCAGCATTCTCTCCTGTGTGATTTTTCAAAGTACTTAATATGCTTTGAGTGCTTTGTTTATCTCCAAGTGGAAGATTAAGTAAGCAGAATCTTAAAATTATTTCCAATGGAACTATTTTGGGGGCTAAATTACTATTAATATCTTGACAAACACTATCTCCTCACAGACCCATTTTGGAGAATGATGGGCTGTAGCTCTGTGTTTGGGAGTAATCAATACTTACGTGGCAATTAAATCCTGGAGACTGCAAGAGATGTCTCATGGAAAAAAGACTGAAAGGAACAAAACCTTGCAGAAGAACATTACGGGAGAGCAGAGGAATATACTGAGCTCATCATGCGTGCCATGGGCTCACAGAATTTTTAAATTAGAAGGAAGAGTAAAGATCGCACCGTTCAACTATCTCATTTCACAGACGGGGCAATTAAGGACTGGTAAATTAGATGACTTATTTAAAGCTACACAGCTTGTTTCCTGGTGGTTCTTCAAAATCAAGAGAGAAAATGTATCAGCCTGAAGAAACTTGAACAAAGGCAGCATTTTCTGGCCAAAAGACATCACAATTATGTTTAAAATAATTAGCTGGGCGGCGCCTGTGCTTCAAGGAGTAGGGTGCTAGCCCCATATGCTGGAGGTGGTGGGTTCAAACCCAGCCCCAGCCAAAAACTGCAATAATAATAATAATAATAATAAAATAAATAAAATAAAATAATTCCTTACTATAGAGGCTGAAGAAATCCACTTGGGCCCTTCCCTTCCTTCATGTGAATTTTCACAACCAGGAAAGACATTTTTTTTTTTTTTAAGTTGACAAAGTAAACTAAATTCTCTTTGGAAGCCACTGTACACTGTGTTTATTACTGTGATAAAGAAGGAAGGGAAAAGGAAAAAAATCTCCGTGGCGTGTAGTTTTCCTTTCTGTTGTTTCCCTTGGGCATGTTTTTTTATGAAAGAGAACAGAGTCATTCCTTTTTAGTCTTGACTCCTTCACAATCCCGGTCATCTTATATAACAGGGCTGTTTCTTTCTTTCTAGGAAATGAGTCTGTATTCTGACATGAAATAATCTGAAAGGGTATGATCTCACTTTGGGCTGCATTTCAATTCCATTTTCATATTTAAAAACATGATAACGGGACATATAGTTAACACACACATGAAAACAACTGCCATGGGGCTGCATGGAAGAGTCTGAAGGGTCCTGTTTGTCGTCCTCACAGTTCATAGTGTTTGCTCTTAGGAAACTGCCCACTGCACCTCTAATTCCTTCCCAACTGTACCGAAGGTCTGTTCTCATTCTCTATCTAATTAAATGTAAATATTATTTCAAACGATAAGCCCACAGGACTAGCTGTTGTTTTTCTACCCTTCTCTATATCTCCTTTATTTCTTTGACCAGGTGCCATAACAGACATTTATAGGCATTTTAAATGCCTATAAAATGGAAAGAACGATAATATCGCCCCCATGGTCTCATAAGGAGGTTTGCAGGACGTCATAATACATTCTTTGCAAAGAATGAAGCACTACTTAAACATTATGGATTATCATTATATTCCAATGAATTATTGCTAATGGTACTGTTGTTTACAAGACACTTCTCTAAACACTGTGATTGATACAGTATTAATACAGTATTCTGTATTAATAAGAATCAGGATATAGGAAGGCGCCTATGGCTTAAAGGAGTGGGGCGTCGGCCCCATATGCCAGAGGTGGCTGGTTCAAACCCAGCCCTGGCCAAAAACTGCAAAAAAAAAATCACGATCTATATTAAGCATTTGGATAATAATTTTCCCTACATACTAATTCTTTAGAAATATATGTTGAGTCAGGTGTCAAATCAGTATGGTACAAATGGGACTCAGTGGAATATGGGTACAGAAAAAAAGATGCATGAGAGTCTCATGACATTAATGTTGAGAATTGAGTATTAAACTCATTGGAAAGAAAATAAGAGATATAGAATCTTATTTGGTGGTGGTGGAAAAGATAACATAAGGGAGATAAAACTGTAAAAGCCAAAGTAGGAGAAGCAGTTATGATCAGGAAATTATAATTATAATACGAGCAAAGAATTAACAAGTAATAAAAGTGGTGGGCACCTGTTGTCCCAGCTACTTGGAGGCTGAGGCAGGAGGATCGTTTGAGCCTGAGAGTTTGAGGTTGCTGGGATCTAGGCTGACACTACAGCACTGTAACCTGTAACAATGAGACCCTGTCTCGCCCTCCCAAAAAAAGTGATCAGGATAATTGGGATGGGTACATAGATACTTAACTGGGATTAGAAAGAAGCTCAGTTTTTTTCTGGATGTAAAGAAAAAAGATGTGAGGCACTCCAGAATCTGAAAACAGCATTGATGGAATTCACTTTGAAGATCCCTGCTCACGTATTCTCTAGTTGAATCTCTCCCTGAAACTCCAGAACTAAACCTCTAATTTTCTGTTTAGCATACACTCTTGGATAAGTAGAAGAAACCTCAAGATCAGCATGTCTAAGAACAAGCTCTTGCTTGCCTGCACCCAAAATCTTGGCTCCCGAAATCTTCCTCATCTCAGGACTTCACCTCATGCCCCCAGGCACCCGCTATTTTAGGCTAACACCCTTGGAATCATTATGAACTCCTTCATTTTGCTCATAACTTCAAATCCAAATCATCACAAATTCTACCAGCTTTCCCATCAAAGTAAATCCTGAATCCACAGATTCACTATTTCTCACCATCTATTACTATGCTGGTAGTCAAATCTTCAGACTGTGATAATCTCTAAATGATCTTTATGGTTCTTCCCCAATAGGAGCCAGAAGCCAGACTACAGACCAAGTGCTTGTTTTCAATGTGAAGAGGTATGGCCGCTCTTCCACTCAAAGTCTTGCAGTCAAATATAGAATAAAGTATAAACTTCTTACTGTGGCCTAAGGCACCACATGAACTTGGCCTTAACCTCCTCTGTTACACTCCTTCCTCTATTCCACTCCTTCCTCTGTATTCCCTGGTCTCTGGCCACAGTGGTTCCCTTGTGTTTCTAGAGGATACAGGGTAACACATTCCTACCACAGGGCCTTTGCATGTGCTGTTTCTTCAATCTAGCAAACTTTTTCTTTAGACAATCATATGCTTCCTTCAAGTCTTTGCTCAGTGACAGCCCTTCAGAAGGTCTTCTCATCTAATCCTTTACTAAGCTTTCTTTGTTCTTCCATGCATTCCTCACCACAAGATTTCGCCCTACCTGGAATTTGTGTATTTACTTCTAGCACATCTCTCCCACGGAATGGAACATGTCATCTTATTCACTGCTATAGTCCAAACCCTGGTGCCTGGAATACAAAGGGGACTCAATGGATGTTTGCATGTGACACACAATTGCTTCCTAGAATGCTACCTTCATTCATAATAATGTTTGATATTTGTGATATTTATATATGTCTTATCATCATTTGAAGAAGAAAAAAAAATGACTAATTGGGCTGGGTAGAGTGGTTCATACCTGTAATCCTAGCACTCTGAGAGGCCCAGGTGGAAGAATTGTTTAAGCTCAGTAGTTTGAGACCAGTCCCATCAAGAGCAAGACCCTGTCTCTACCAAAATTAGAAAAATAGCCAGACATGATGGCAGGTGCCTATAGTCCCAGATGCGTGGGAGGCAGAAGCATTATCACCACAGCCCAGGAACTTGAGGTTGCAGTGAGTTATGATGACATCAGTGCACCCAGCCAGGACTACAGAGCAAGACATTGTCTAAAAAAAAAAAAAAAAAAACTAATTAAAAAAAGAACTAACTGAACTTAGTAACTTACTAGCAATATCCTTAAGGCACCCATTTCTGTATTACAGAAATAAGTCATTGCCAGTCCCCCACAATACATCCTTCTGAGCAAATCCACTCTCTATACCACCGTAGATGAGCTTGCAGAGAAAGCTTCTGTCCCATGCAAACCTGCAGCAGTTCTCACTCAAGCTCAGCAGGGATCACCTGGCCCATGGTCAGCCCCCACAGACCATCTGGCTTGAAAACAACCAGCAGAACCAATCATGTTAATCTTTTGAGATTTAAAAAACTGGAAACTGTGAGATTGAAGTGAGTAGCTGAACTAAATGATTTTAAGGTAGACCTAGAACAGGGGCAGCCATTCTAGGACAGCTAGCTAAAGACACTGAGTAGGACAAAGAATAATCCCATTGACAGGTGCCATGCTTCCCCAGTGGCCTTCCAGAAGAGTTCTAAGACAGGAAGAACAAGGAGGACCTACCCTTCAGATGCAACTTCTCCATTCAGCTCCAGCCCATGTGAATTTTGAAAATAAATCCCCTCTTTCTGTAGAAAATGTGCATGGACAACTTTCTTCGTACCGGACAAATCACGATAACATCAGCCCAATTATAGACTAAGGGCTGCAGAAGACGCAATATCCTCTGTCCGCTCTCTGCTCTCAGCCAAGGGCAATTACAGAGGTTAAGTGGCTGAGTGTTAATGATGATGGTCTGGTAAGCTCAGGTAACTTCAAGTTTATCCACACTCTCAGAAGGCGCTTTGTCTGCCCGTTCCTTACATGTGAAGTTAGATACTGCATTCATTTTATAAAAATACAATGAATCAGCTCTAATTAAAAATTCCAGGGATGAATATTTGAGTAGGGATTTGTCAGGCTGCATCCTAAACCATATTTCCAAAGGTTCTATTTCGCTTAGCAAAGTGAAATGTAGATTCAAAGCAATTATCCAAATAATTCAGGCAAAAACATTGCTTGGACTTGAATTGCCTGAGTAATTGCAAGTTAATCATCCCTTCACTATTGACTTCCCAGCAAGTCAATTGTCCTCATAATAGAGACAAAGCGAGGTGGTGACTTAAATTACCCAGATAATTGCATGCTTGTTCAATTCCACCTTGTCAATAAAACCTGGCTGTGCGGAGAACTTCCCCAGAGAAATGACAGGAATGAATGGCTAAAGCCAGATCTGTCAAAGGACTTGAAACGGGCAGCAGTCTTTGTTAGGGAGCACAAACTGTGGGGCCACCAGGCACTGCTCAAGCCTGCAGGCCTCCACACTGCAAAGCACGTGATGAATAAGAGAACCGGGCAGGGGCGTAAGGGTACTTCACTGATGAGAATTTGGGGAATGCACAACTATAGCCTAGGATGAAGGAAGGAAGAGGAGACAGAGGGGAAGGAAGGGGGGTGGGTTGATAGAGGGAGGGTTGGTGGGGGTCCACACCTACGGAGCATATTGCAAGTACAAGTTGGATCTATCAGGTGTAGAACACAAATGTCTTAACGCTGTAATTGGGCAAATGAGGTGAAGGCTCTGATGATTAGTAGGATGTGAGCACTCCTATTTGTACAAATAATCAGCACATTGAATTCCATAATGGCGTAAATGTATTCATGATCTGTGTACAAATGACTTAATAAAAAAAAAAAAAGAAAGAAAAGAAAATTTAGGGGGAATGAAATGGCCTTCTGAAACCCCAAAGAGTCACGATGCTGTTTAGCTGTTGATTTCAAACACAACTGAAAATATTTAGGTGCTTTAATACCATAATTAGGACAACTCTAGTGCTTTATGAGTGGAACAATTTTAGATGCACTATTAGTACAATTACCCCCCAAACACTAAAAACACCAAGAAATACTCTCTACCAATATTTTACTTTTATGTGCTTATTCTTTTTTAAGTGTGAGTTCTTCAATTAACTTCTCTCTCATGGTGGCAGTGGGGGAAGAGGGGACCTTTTAAATATAAATAATCCTCGCTGTGCTGAACCAATGATGACTCCGTTTCCAGAACTGAGGGCGTTCATGAAATAGTGACTCTATGTCTAAACTGCTTTAAATCCAGTTGCCAGTAGAATAATTCCTGCCGAAAGGCTGTTTTATGAGGTAGTGGACATCTGTGTTATGAAGGGTATAACCAAAGTGTAGGGTGAGATTTATTTATTTACCATATTAATTCAACAAAATTTCATTACACCCCTACGATGGGAGAAGTGATGTCCTTTTACATCGATGATCTCAGGAATTTATTTGCACCAGAGAGGAAGCAACAGACCATCCCTGATTTTCCCACTGCTTTAGTTTCACTTCACAGAGCTAAACCTTCTCTATGAAAATAAAACAGAAATCAACACAGGACAATGACATCAAGAGAGCTGGCATCTGGATACCAGTCCAGGCTCTGCCGGTAAATACGTTTTCTCTTCTATGCCATGAATATGTTGATGTATCACGTTGAAGTTTCTTTCCAACTAAAATTTCTGGCTCTATCTCTTATTGTTACTAAATCAATACCACACCTTGAGCTCTGTCAGTGGTGGTGACTATTATTTATAGTCTCACCTACATCATTTTCCTAACATCGGATGAGTCAAATGAATCTATCTGAACACACTGGCAACAGATTTCTCTTTTGTGAAGGAAAATGTGAAACGTACAGTGAAAAGAGCAGTTTGGAATTTGAGTTTCTTTTGATTTTTAAAACCATTTCTGCTTCTGATTTTTAGATAGATTATAAACTACAGTCTACGTAGAAATACGCCGAGTTACTGCCATCTGTAGACATGTTCCTTCCTTTTGAGCTGATTCATCTCAATTCCCAACGTTCCTTAACTTTTCTTTTAGGACACAGATATTCCTATATGTAGACTTGGTTTTCTAATTTAACGTTCCCGGGTAATGCACCCTATGGCTGATACTGGTACTATGTGAACGAATTCCCCAAGGTCATACAAACGGCTGCTCATGTTGGCCGGTGGAACCTTATCTGGGTAAATCAGCAAGACATGGCACAGCTTTGCCTTTACGTAAGAGGACGCAGAACTGTACAAATAATTGATACGCCAAATCAGGGAAGGGATCAGCCATAGAAGCCAGCCCGCTCTATATAAACAGTGCATATTTACTCAGATGTCTACCTTGATCATTTCCCTTCTTCTTATGCTTAAGCAAAGAAAAACCTCTGGGCTGATTTATCCCAGGAAAGAAGTTGATGGCTGTATGAAGTACTATTGTGGCCTAGTTACCAACACCACAAGAGTAATTACATTCAATCAGATGCCACTGAACAGGCACTTTTTATTGGCACTCTTAAAAAGTCTTCTCTCTCCCTCTCTCCGTACTCCCATGCTGCTGTTGGCACTTCGGTGGCTCCTAACATTTCTGCTGTGCTGGAGGATGTGTCGACATTTTATTGTGAGACCATTCCAAAGGGATTATTAGAAAGGCATTTCCATTTGCTTTTGGTTCAGTTTGGCTCTGGCTACTTTTGTTCTTAGATTTTTTTTTTTAACTGCTATGCATGTTGGAGGGGAAGTTGGATGACATTTTATTTATTTTAAGTTGTCTTTTTGTTTTTCCAAGAGCGACAAAAGGAAGGATGTTTTTGAGAATTATCTTTTTATAGATACTGATTTTGACAAGGAAAAGCTTTTTCACATTTTTAGATAATTTCTTTTGTAAAATAGATGATTTAACTGTGAGATACAGCTACCTTATATACTCACCGGCCTTTCACCACAGCACTCTCTATTCCATAGGACATCACAGTGTCACAAACCATCATTATAATAACCTCACTGCGTCTCGAAAGCCTGTTGATAGCTTAATGAAAATTACCCTTTCTTTTCCTAATTTTTCTATGGAAACCAGTCTGGTAACAATCTGTCAAAAGTAAACTTGAAGCTGAATTTATATTTCAGATCTCCATTGGCTGAGACATACATGGAGGGGTTTCTGTTGTCATTGTTATTTTTAAAATACAGTCTTTCTTATTATTTGCGTATTATCTTCACTTATCATTGGGTACCTGCTGCATACAAGACACTGACCCTGAGACTCTGAAGTACAGGCAGTATGCACACATGGTCCCACACCTCAGTGAACAGATAATCTACTAAGGGAAAGCCAGCACCGTGCTTCCAAGCCCCCAAATAATGCATAATCTGAGTACAGAGGAGGAAATAATAACTTCTAAATAGGGGATGTGAAGAGCACTCTTCCAGAACATATGAGAGCTGGGGGATTTGGGGCTTTCAAGAGATTAGGGTTTAGAATTCCAGGCAAAGGACGTGAGCAAAGTGAGAAAAGCACAGGCTACAATAACTTACTAGGAAGCCACCTATTATGATGAAACTGCAGGACCAAGACTTTATTATAAAAGGTATTGACCGTCAATCTAAAGAAGGTGTTTGTTCTTCAAAGGTCAGGGAGAATCACTGCTGGCATGTAAGTGAAATAAATACAAATAAACAAACCTTTGTTTGGGGAAGATAAACCTCATAGTTGAAAATAGAATAAACTGTCTTAGCACAATAATTAAGCACATGAGGTAAGGGATATATTAACTAGTTCAATGTAAGCATTCCAAATTGTATATGAAATCAGCACACTGTACTATGTGAATGCATTAATGTATACATATCCCCCATAAATGCATTAATGTATACAGCCATGTGTTTATGACTTAATAAAAAAAAACCCAGAAAATAGAATAAACCAAAGCAAGAGATATTACAGACATTCAAAATATCATAAAAGAATACTGTGACCAACTCTGTGCCAACACTTTGATAACACAGATGAAATGAAGCCATTCTTTGAAAGATACTATCTGCCAAAATTCACATGACAAGAAATAGATGATCTGGATAGGCTTGTATCTATCTATTAAAGAAAGTAAATAGATAACGAATGATCTTCCAAAATGGAAAGTACCACTCCTAGATAGGCTCACTGGTGAGCTACACTAAAAAATAAGGAATAAATGATACCCATACTGTGCAATTTCTTTTGGAAGAGAGAAATAGAGAGAATACCACCTAAGACAGTTTAAGAAATCAGCATTGACCTAAAATCAGATAGACACATTATAAGAAAAGAAAGCTGGCTTGGCGCCTATAGCTCAACCGGCTAAGGCACCAGCCACGTACACCTAAGGTGGCGGGTTCGAATTCCCAGCCTGGACCTGCCAAACAACAATGATGGCTACAACCAAAAAATAGCCGGGCATTGTGGCAGGCGCTTGTGGTCCCAGCTACTTGGGAGGTGGAGGCAGGAGACTTGCTTGAGCCCAGGAGTTGGAGGTTGCTGTGAGCTGTGATGCCATGGCACTCTACCCAGGGGGACAGCTTGAGGCTCTGTCTCAAAAAAGCTACAGAGCAATACATCTGATAAACATACACACAAAAATGCTCAACAAATATTGGCAAATGGAATCCAAAAATGTATAAAAATATTGATACACTACCATGTAAGATTTATTTTGTGTGTACAAGGTTATACAACACGTTAACAAGCTAAAGATGAAAATCACAGGATCATATCAATAGAAACAGAAAATTTTACTAACCATTAATGATAAAAAAAACTCTCAACTAACTAGGAGGAGATGGTGAATTTCAGCAACTTGATAAGGAGCATCAAAAACCCTACATCTAACATCATACTTCTGGTAAGAAATTCTAAGTTTGCCTGCTAATAAGTATTAGGAACAAGGGAAGGATATCCCCTTTCACCACTGCTTTTCAACATTATACTGAAAGTCCTAGCTAATGCAATTAGCTAAGAAAAGGAAATAAAAGATAGAAAAATTGGGAAGAAAGAAAGAAAATTATCATTTTCCCAGGTAACAAGTGTGTTCCTGTATAGTATCTAAATGAATGGACCTTAAAAACTCTTAAAACTAATAAGCAACTATAGTGTGGTACAGGATACGAAGTTAATATGCAAGAGTCAATCACTTCCCTGTGTGCCACAATGATCAAGTAAAATTTGAAATTAAGAACACAGTACCATTTCATTAGCATCCCCCAAAATGAAATACTTAGGAATAAGTCTAACAAAATATGGTATACAAAATCCATAGGAGGAAAACTACAAAACTGTAGTGAAAGACATCAACTAATGTCATTAAATCAACTTATTCATTAAATAAATGAATACGTAGTCCATGATCATTGACAGAAAGACCCAATATTGTCAAGATCTCAGTTCTTCCAAAATTGTTCTATACATTCAACACACTCCTAATCAAATTTTCAGCAAGTTATTATGTAGATATTAACCAACTAATACTAAAGTTCATACAGAGAGGAAAAACATTCAGAGGAGCCAACTTACTGTTGAAATATAACAAGGTCAAAGAACCAGCACTACTTGAATTCAAGACTTACTATGGCTACAGTAACCACAGCAGTGTATTAATGGCAAAAGAATAGACAAATGGATCCAAGAATAGAAGTAATAGCCCAGAAATAAATCCACAGGAATAGAGTAACTGATTTTTGACAAAGTGGTAAAGGCAATACAGTGGAAAAAATGTGATCTGAACAAATAGTACTGGAACAACTAGACATCTACATGCAAAAAATAAAACATAATAATAATAAAAAACCTCGACACAGATATTATAACCTCGACAAAAATTAAGTCAAAGCAAATCGTAAAGAAACTACAGGTACCTGCCATACTGCCTGGCTAATTTTTCTTTTCTTTTTTTTAATGTAGAGACAGGGTCTTGCCCTTGCTCAGGCTGGTCTCGAATTCCTGAGCTCAAGCAATCCACCTGACTCAGCCTCCCAGAGTGCTAAGATTACAGGTGTGAGCCACCACACACAGCCTCTAATTCATTTCTTGGGGAATGCAAATATACTTGAATCACTTTGGAAGACCATTTCACAGTTTTTTACAAAGCTAAACAAACACTTACCATAAAACCCAAGAACCATAGCCCTTGGTATTTACCTAAATGAACTGAAAATATATCTATGAAAAAATCTGCGCATGGATGTAGGTAGCAGATTTATTGTCAAAACCTGGAAACAGCCCAGATACCCTTGAGTAGGTGTGTAAAAAAACAAACATCCAGACAATAGAATATCGTTCAGAGTTAAAAAGAAATGACCTCTCCAGCCATGAAAAACACAGAGAAAACTTAAGTACATATTTCTAAATGAAAGCAGAAACTCTGAGAAAGTGACATATCATACTATTCAAGCATTGATATGATATTCTGGAGAAGGCAAAATATGGATATGGTAAAAATATTAATGGTTGTCGGAAGTTAGCATGAAATAAAATGAGTGGGTGGAGCTGGGAGATGTTCAAGGTGATGAAACTTCATGGTACTGTGATGTGTTGATGGATACATGTCGTTATATATTTGTCAAAATCCCAGAAAGGTACAACCCCAAGAGTGGACCTTGGTGTACACGATGATGTTAGGGCATCACAATGTGTCAATATATGTTCACTGATTGTGACTGATTCAACAATCTGGTGCAGATTGTGTGTAGGGGGGGAAGTTGTGTTTGTGTACGGGGGGATATAGGGAGTCTCTGCAATATCTCTGTACTTTTTGTTTATTTTTGAAATGAAACTAAAACTGCTCCAAAAATAAAGTTTATTGTTAATTTCACAAAGCTTCGTTCAAAGGTCAAGCGCACTGTTTGACAAACAAAAGCTGATTAACCTTGCGTGTATTTATTGATTATTAAATCTTGACTTTCCCAATGTTGTTTAATTAAGATTACTAAAAATCCAAAGCCGGAAAATA
This sequence comes from Otolemur garnettii, assembly GCF_000181295.1. Taxonomy (NCBI): domain Eukaryota; kingdom Metazoa; phylum Chordata; class Mammalia; order Primates; family Galagidae; genus Otolemur; species Otolemur garnettii. Next base: position 2,178,443 of record NW_003852560.1, on the reverse strand, counting down.
CAGCATGCTGTACAACTTAAGCACTTAACCACCAATGCTATGAATACACTTAAGCATTTTAGTCTCATCTTCCTTCAAATGGTGTCTGGATATAGTGTCTTTTTCCAAGCTAATGTGTGTACACAGGCTCCTAAGTGCTCACTCAAGTAAATGCTCACCCTCTGGATTTAATGCTTGTACCCAGGGTACAAAGCACACTTCTGCTTTGACTACCAGTCTGCACCATAGATACCCACAGGTACAGCACTGTCGCATGATAGCCATTTCCCACAGCTGGAGCTGCCTGTTATACTTGACAGTGTACCAGGCTTCAACAGACCCTTCCTGGACCTCATTGGATCACTAGATGGATTAGCAGGTGCCCTAAATCATTCCTATAAAATTTTTGCAGTCACACTGATGTTCCTCCTCCTCAAACCCATTTTTAAAGGATTACATCTTTTAACACTGACTAGTAACATCCCCTGGAAACCCTTCCTTCTAAGCCAGGTCATCCTATAAGCCTCTTCATGCCTTCTGCCAAAACCAACAATGGCTGTAGGATTGAATATGGGTGTGAGTTTGTACATATGCTTGTGATTCATTATACTCTATATGATAATAGTCGATTATATG
>NW_003852560.1:2172185-2173361 GCF_000181295.1 Otolemur garnettii | reverse complement strand
ATAGATACGGTTTCATTTTCTGCATGTGGCAATGCAATTTCTGCATCATTTATTGAACAGAACTTCTTTACCTCAGTGCATATTTTTGTTTGCTTTCTAACCACCACAACAAAAGCCCCACAGCAGTGGGATTCACAGCTGAATTTTATCAATTTGCAAGAGTTGGTATCCATTCTATAGACATTATTCCATGACGTTGATAAGAAGGGAATTCTCCCTGATTCATTCTACAAAGCCACTATCACCTTGATACCCAAGATAGGAAAGGAAACTACTAAAAATAGAACTAAGTCCAATATCCCCTATTAGTATAGATACAAAAATCCTCAGTAAAATACCAGGAAACCAAATTCAACAGCACATCAATAAAATTGCCACGTAACCAAGTGGGCTTCATCCCAGTGATGCAAGGATGGTTTAACATATGTAAATTAGTAAATGTGATTCACCTTATAAACAGAAGTAAAAATAAAGATCATATCATCATCTTAATACATGCAGAAAAAGAATTTGACAAAATTCAGCATGCTTTCATGATAAAAACTCTTAACAAAGTAGGCCAAGAAGGAACATATCTCTAGTTATAAAAGCCATATGTGCCAAATCCATAGCTAACAACATACTGTATGGGGAAAAGCTGAAAACATTTGTACCAAGAACTGGAACAAGACAAGGATTCCCATTGTCACCACTACTATTCAACATAGTGTTGGAAGTCCTAACTGGAGCAATCAGTCAAGAGAAATGTCATTCAATGCAATCCTTATCAATATCATATTTCATAAATGATAGAAAGAGTAATTCCAAGCTCATATGGAACCAAAAAAGAGCCCAAATAGCCAAAACACTCTGAAGCTAAAGAAACAAATCTGGTGATATCACATTACTAGACTCTGTAGTATACTACAAGGCTATAGTAACCAAAACAGCATAGTATCACAACAAAATACATACATATATCAATGGAACAGAATAAAAATCTCAGATATAAAACCATCCACGCTACATCCAACTGATCTTTGAAATGGCTGTATCTTTTATAAGTGAGTTTGACATTTATTCTATCCAAGACAAACAAACCAGGAAACCAAAATTAAACAAATATATTTTATGTAAACATTCACATTTAATCTTCATTGTAGTCCAACACTTTCACTTGCGTAACCATACAATAAC
>NW_003852560.1:2170045-2170741 GCF_000181295.1 Otolemur garnettii | reverse complement strand
CCTACTCAACTAATAGTCAATATATTATACAAAATTATAGTTGACAAGGGTTTAGAGTTCACAACTTTGGATATCATCATGTATGGTTTACTAATTGCTTTGTATGGGTGAGTGAACATTTTTGCTACCCTCAGGGTATCCTGGGAGACATGTCAGGTCTTCTGTTCCTATCACTTGTCAATCGTCTGTTGAATGTATCATATGCCTTAGCAACAGTCCTCTTTAAAATAGATATGTTGTTAATATTATTCAATTTTATGACCAAAAATGTTAAATCTCTGAAAGACTTGGTGATTAATCCAACTTTACCTTGTGAGAACTAAGAAACCTCAATCAATTTGTCTCTAAAGCCAATCTTGTTCTTGAGCATGGTAAAGAATGTCAGAGAACATTCACTGATTAATAAATTGTCGCCAGCTTTGGGACCCTTTGGGGAGCAAGGGGGAAATATATAATACAATTTAGATATTTGAAATTCTCCTATCTCAGAGACTAAGCTTAAACCTAGTGTGACAATAAAACATGTAGCAGGAAACATCCCAATATTGTGAGATGAGTCAACATCTTCAATATTTCACAAATCACGTCGGTATTAGCTTGTGCCTTACTGGACAATATACTGGTTCTTTGGTCTTGTCCTACACACTGGGTAAATTCATCCAGTCACATTAGACCATTTCTTTCATACTGTGAATA
>NW_003852560.1:2165666-2168191 GCF_000181295.1 Otolemur garnettii | reverse complement strand
CTTCACTTAGTAAATTACCACCCTCTGGGCAAGAGTCTTTGCCACGTATCTGAAATACAACTTGTTTAAAATTGAAGGTGTAAGATCATTTTACAGCTGAGTGGAGCATCCTTACCTGTGAAGAGCAGAGGAAGCAACTAGAACATTCTGGAATCTCTTCCCCAGTAGAATGTAAACATTAGGAGTTTCTGTTTTCAAATCAGAAGAGAGTATCAGCCTGTGTCTGATCTATGATCCTATGTAAACTGTGGGAAAGAAAATAAAGTAGCTGAAAATAAAGTTTAAATGTGAAAACTAGATTTAATATATCATACTAGTAAAAGTACCAAAACTAACTAATTTCCAGCTCTGAACTTTTGAAAGAACCCTACTCAGCTCTATCAAAGTCAGGGATAGAACCGATGATGCCCATTCCCGGCCCCCTCAGCCGTTTAAAACCCACGTGCTCTAGATACTGGCTTGGACATCTTTTTATTCAGACGCCAATGCTTTTGCACAGAATTGATAATTTTCACATTCTCCTGTGAGGGAGGAAGAGGAACAACAGCACTTACGTGCATTTTAAAGGGTTGGCCAGATAGTGATGTGATGTTATCTGAAGCCATTGAGATTTTTGCCAAAACTGTGCTGGATACCGGAACTGCAGGAAAAGGTCGTGATTATGATTCTCAGAATTCCCCGTGACTATAGTTCATTTCAAAATAAAAATGATACACTTGACACTTTTCCTGAATAGATACATTCATAAAGTAGATTTTTAGATGGGCAGCCAAGCTATGCTTGTGGGAAAGTCTGTTCATACTAAAAGTGAGAAAATGTGATTCAGCTACTAAAGTTAGAAACAATATTCTATTCCTATTAACAAAAAGTTTCTAGTATCCAATTCCCAGCTCCGAGTAGGGAAGATATAGGAAATTATAAAATCCTTATGAATTTTGAGGTCAGAGAAAAAGATAACTAAAGATATTAGGTAGTGGTAATAGAAATAGGTTATTTCCAGTCTGTGTAGTAAGTAGTCCTTCAAAATATATTGTTCAATCCTCATGTCAACTTTTTAATAAAAATTTTATATTCCAGGAATGCAGACGAAGGAATCAGTTCAAAAAGTTGTATAATTTGCCTAGCAGTCTATTACTAGCAGAGATTCAGCCAATTGTCAAAACTGAGCCTGTTGGATGCCGTCCTGATTCTTGGCTCCCGAAATCATAAGAAGAATTTATAAGAAATGCTGACATTAAAAGAATGAGAGCCTGAATTGTGCCCTTAGAAATAAATGGAAGATCAATCATAAATGATGTTCTATGTAGAGCTAAACTTGAGCAAAAATGGGAAGCCCCACTGTGGGGTCACCTCAGCTTTTTGGGGAGCCCCTCCACTGAGTTGGAGAATCTTAGAACATGTGATTAAAAACCAAGCACCTCAGTACTTGGCACTGGCATAGACTAAGGTCAGATTATAGACACAGGCATGAATTTGGAGATAGCAAAACTGACTGGCAGGGCACATTATAAAGGAAATATTTTGCCAGTCTTCCTTGTAAAGTCAACAAATAAAATAGGAAAGAATATATGTGTTGAATGCACCTGCTTTTTGTCCCTTCCTTTGCTGTTTATTTATTGTTCTGCCTTTGCTCTAACCGAAGAGGTATTTGTAGGGCTCTGGAGAAGTCATTTCAACCTATTGCCTTTAAAAATATACTTACCTAGACAATGAAAGGTTTTAACTGAAAGGTCGCTTAGGATCCTCCAAGATGCACATTAAATGATGTTTTGCTTAGAGGGTGTTTAATAAATAATTAATGAATAATGTTTAATACATAATTCTCGAATAAATGGGCTCCGACTTCCCACAGGAAAATTCATCATAACCTCAGAAATGTAGGGCACTGAAGCAAGTGTAGGGAGACTTCAAGTCATTGTGACTGGGTTTCAGAGCACTAGAACTGTTTTACCTTCTGATGAGCTAAATAAATGAGAGAAATAGGTAAATTACAGGGCATGTGGAATTTCATAACAGTTAGGGCAAATGAGCAACCAGATCAGCCCTCATCTCACACTAGGCATTTTTCTCTTTGCAGATTCTGAGGGTTTTCTGTGCGAATCTGCTCCTGCCGGTAGTGAACGCCACTCAAAAAAAAAAGTATGTGATTGACAGCAGAAGAAAAAAGCTGATGAATTATTCACCGAAGCATCGAGATTCACAGTCTATAATAAAACTATTTACAATTAAAGAAATTATAAGCGTCAAAGGCTTCTTCCTGAAGGATAAACCCACGTCTGTAGCTAAAATTCAAAAGGGAAAGTAAAAATTAAAAAAATAAAATAAAATCTTGTGCTCAATGCAAGAGTGTATTTCAAAATAACTAAGAGTAAACTATAAATATCTTGCTACAAAAAATAAGTAAGTGAGGCAGTGGTTATGTTAATCAGCTTGATTTAAGCATTTCACATTGTATATCAAATCATCATATTATACTCCATAAAGTATACAGTTACAATTTAATTAAAAATTAAATTTAAAGGCTC
>NW_003852560.1:2163886-2164893 GCF_000181295.1 Otolemur garnettii | reverse complement strand
AAAAAAGAAAAGAAAAAAGAATATTGATTGAATAATAATCATGGCAATTTTTTGTATCGAATATCAAATTTGAATTGATATTGGAAATCAAATGTCACAACTGAAATGGAAAAATTGAGTCCGGGAGAAAATTAAGTGTTATGATTTTAACAATGGCAAAGACCTTTGGAAGTCACTCAGTCGCTAAATGTTGGGCTAGAACATGGTTCTCAACCTTCCTAATGCCTTCAAAGGCTGTGACCCTTTAATACAGTTCCTCATGTTGTGGTGACCCCCAACCATAAAGTTATTTTAGTTGCTACTTCGTAACTGTAATTTTGCTACTGTTATGAATTGTAATGTAAATATCTGATATGCAGGATGCATTTTCATTGTTATAAAGGTGTTGCAACCCACAGGTTGAGAACCACTTAGCTAGAAGATCTTCATCAAGGGTGCTTTCCAAACATGAACTCTTACCTGAACTAGAATAACTGACATTTCTACCATTCGCTAAGAAAAATACTGAATGGCAGAATGCATTTGCACAGACTCAGTCATTTACAAGGTCACTCCAAGGTCATTTCTTATAAAATGGTTCAGTTCACTCTTAATGAAAGATGGCAAAATGTATATCAATTGATAGCAGGAATCTAAATTAGGAAGGCTAAGCAAACTTATAATGTTCATGTTATCAATAGCCCAAATAGATACCTACAGAGTTAGAGTGAACATTTTCAAGGGTAAGGTAAATAGTGATTAGGTTTGTACATAATGCTTTGTGTTTTAAATGATGTACTTTTCACTGAGAAGAGCAACTTGTATTTTCTAGCTTACAAAAGTTCACAATACCTTCTCAATTATATGATGGAACTGAATTAAGACAGAAGTCTCCTCCTATATTTAATCTAATGTCTGCCTTCTTTCATTACTTTCTCTATTGATTAACTAATCAGTCTTTATTATAAGCAGAATATAATATATAACTGAAAGTACACTTTGCATGCAAAATGGCAAAAGAAAAAAAA
>NW_003852560.1:2160092-2162807 GCF_000181295.1 Otolemur garnettii | reverse complement strand
ATCCTAAGTGTAAAATAAACATGTCACAAAGAGCATGTTTACTATTATTTATTTTTGAAGGAGAAGAGATCAGCTGTGCTTTGTAACATTATGAGGTTCATAATACATTTTGATTTCCCAAAGCGGTTGAAAACCAGAAAATAAATTTAAAAGCAATTGCAAAATGCATGGTTGTGGGAACTTTTGTAAACACTCCATTCTTCAGGTTTTGAATAGTCCCTCTACAGCTTGGGAAAGGAGACAAGTTAAAACAATTCAAAGCTGTTTGCATTGTTAGTGGAATGTTTGGCATCATGGTTTAATGTAGGTTTCCTTTCTGATTAAGCATCAACAATTCATAGGTTTCCATATGTTTTCTAGTTTCTGTTCCTGGCCTAAGTTATTTCAAATCTAAAGAGAGAAAAATTATGTGATTGGCCACACAAAAGCTTCATTTCTGGTATCACCTCCAACTATTTCTATCCATATTGGACAAAGAAAACAAACAGGTAAGTAAAAATAGCTACAAAAAAGATTCTGGAGTAATGAAGTTATTCCAACCAGTCCTACAATAAAGGAAATAAGCCTCCCTAATAAGAAGAATTTCATTGAAAATAAAAGTCACATGGCAAACAATCGTCACAGATAATAGGGGTCAACCTTGAGGGGTGACCGGTCCAAGCTTTGTGGACCCAGTCATTTAATTTTGTTAAAGATTAACTTTTGTCAGAGGAAAACAAAGGGGGAACCAAAAACATTTAAGGCTTGAAGTTCAAAGGGCTGAACAATAAACACACCTCTTTTCATGTAATTCTGATTCAGTGAAATAATATTTTATGCTAAATAGAATTAGTATCATTTATGGTTTGGTAAATGCTATTCATCTAGTTCTCCCCAAATGATTTGATGGGCAAGTCACTGAAAATTCCTTAAAATCCCCTTGCCCCAAACAGCCTCCTTCAACGACATGCAAGAACCCATTTGAAATTAATTGAACCTTGCATTCAATGGCATTTTTAAAAATCACTGGATTTATTCTGTTTTATGCAATACTAGTCAAAACATGTTCTAAAAAAAAATGTTCTATTAACCTGTGTGCAGGCAGATAGAAGCAAAAACACTACATGAGTAATGGTTTTGTATTATTTTAAGTATTTTCTTGCATTCTATAATTTAAAACACTTCTGTTGAGCTTATTGGAGCAAGTAACTCAAAAGCTTTGTCTGTATTCACTAAATTAAGAGAAATACTAAATAAGTGAGTACACCATACTGCAGGGAGCACCATCATGATGATCGTGGAACATTTTCTTGGGATGTAGCTAAAAAATGGTCCTTCCATATCTTAAATCCAGCACAAAGGAATTTCAGGGAGAAATGCTAAGTAGAATAATCACCAGGAAGGCCCCCCATGCTTATAAAAGAATCTAGTTTCACTGACTATCTGCAAAATCGTCTAGGCAGATCTGCCTCCAAGAATATTATGTAGTTTTGCCATCTGATTTTACTGGAGTCAGAAGTGTGGCATGGCACGCTCAGTGGAATGAAACATTCTTCCTATTTAATTAAGTAGCATGTTGGTCAAATACGTCCACACCACAGCCTTATTTCAGACATAAAGGACTGGGTTTCACTCTTGTTCATAAATAACCACAAGCCAAATTACATAAGTAATTAAATGTGCTATATGGCACACTGCGGCTACATAAATAATCTTTGATTATGCACATTTGCCACTTTAGTAGCAACGAATGATGCAGAATAGATATGGGAAATTAGGGACAAAATAATTCATTTTTTCCTAGTGCAGAGTATCAGTAATTCACATCGATGACGCCTTGAAATCTTTGTGATTCCTCCCAAACGCACATCAGGGAAGGCCAAGTTGTTACGAACGTCATGAAGAGAGTGACGGCCACCGTTCCGATTACGTGCTTCAGACTCAGAGAGGAGTGGCTCCCTTGCTACCTAAAAACCAGGGATCTTTTGCACTTTTCCATGGAGATGGCAGGAATAGATCAGAACTGCCCAGGTAGCGATGTTCTTTCTATTTCTGCTTGGTGACCTAACCCCACTAAAGTGAACACATCCTACTTCTTACTATATTTAAAGAGGAACAAAAATAAAAGTGGGGGTAGAAAGATACATCATTGAAAGTGTAGAGAGAAAGAGCCACAAGGCTGAAATAACACGAAATGGAAGCTAAGGAAACTATGTTTCCAGAGATGTGAGTCCCGGGAAACAAACTGTCCCCAAGCTTAATGGCTTGAAATAACAGCTGCTCCTTCCCTGTGATTCTGTGAATTGGCACTTGGGGCTGGGCTCAGTTGGGAAGGATTGTTACTGCTCACATGTCCTTGGTCAAGACAACTAGGATGACTGGGGGGCTTTCCCCCTTGCCCTCAACTTCTAGGATGCTGTTTGCTGGGTTTTGTTTAGTAATGTTCCAAGAGCTGGACAGAGAGTAGCCTGGCTTCAGCAAGTCTGCAGGCACTAACTTTGATAACAGCCCACTGGCCAAGTGCAGAGGAAAAGTGGGAGGATCACACCAGTGGGCAGTGGAGAGACCCAGCAGTTGTCAGAGCTGGGATGGTAACAACCTAACCAGCACTGCAGACCACGGTGCCATGGGCTCAGAAGGAGTGATTGGATGTGACGCTTTTTAAAGACAAGTTACCAAAAAAAGATAGGAAGAAAGGAAGAGAGGGAGGGAGGGAAGGAAGGAAGGAAGGAAGGA
>NW_003852560.1:2129815-2160067 GCF_000181295.1 Otolemur garnettii | reverse complement strand
GGAAGGAAGGAAGGAAGGAAGGAAGGAAGGAAGGAAGGATAAAATCAGAAGAAAATGTGAGGGGCTTCTCCCATATTCTAACACTATGCGCTCCTCTTGCTCGTAATTTTATGGGAGAAGAAAGAAAAGAAACTGAGCAAAGCCAGAAATAGCAACATTATGAGATTTGTCAGCGTTTTTGTTTCAGCTTCCTTCTTTAAGGTTGAAGTGATTTCAGCAGTTTTGATGGCTGAGAAGAGTCAGTGGAGAGGAAGACGTGAAAGTTCTAGAAGACAAAGCCCAGCTATTCCCTAAGCAAAGATTGGTAGACAGAAAAAAAGAAAGTTAATTCCTTCCCCTCTGAGCTCCAAACTGAGGGAGGTGAAGAACTGGAAAGTTTACACCTCCACGTTAATGATTAGACATGGTAATAATGTCGGAAGGGGTTTTATCTGCACAGCCACAGAGCCTGCTCAGACTTCCTTGGTAATCTATCTCTGTTGCCTCACACCTCTTTGTAGCTGTGAGCTCTCCAAAGCGCTGGGAGAATTACCCCATTCACCACCTGCCATAATTGCAATATCAAGAACAATGACGCTATAGGGCCCTGCCTTTCAAGGCAGGGTCTCTAAATGATTTTCGATTTACTGTCTTACTGATTGAGAGGAAAGAGAACATTCTTTCATGACCTAAGAATTTAATTCTTAAAAACTTAAACAGAGGTTCCTTGTCTCAAAAAATGGGAGTGTGTGTATAGTATTTACACAGTTGTAGTTGACTGATCTAAGAAGTCAAGCACCGTTTAATTCTTAAAAATAAAATGTGCTTGATATTTTCTTGCAATATAAATTAATCCCCAGGCTTTCCCCAGATATTGTCACATTGATTTGTCTTATCAGCCCCTCTTGACACTACTGCTAAGAAATTATATGACAAACACTGTGCAGTGTTGAGAGAAAATAAAAATAAAATTTCATTCTTGTCCTTTGATGAATTAAAATGGTGAAAATCAGGTGTTAGTGGATTAATCTCCGGACACAGCATTTACGGAATCCCTTTCTCACACTTCCCGTGCCGGTGGTGATATGAATAGCTTCAAGAAAAGAAGAAATCGAATTCCTAGACAAAAGATTGTGCAAAATCAGTAAAATAATGGCTTTTTGTCTTTTGAAAAGTGAGTCAGAATAAAGAAAAGAAGTTTCTCTTGTCACCATGACTTCAGGCAATCGGACTTTGGGCCATCACTGAACCACCAATTTTGTTTCCAAAACTGGATAAGATAAAGAAAGATTTAGAATATGGTTGCAGAAATGAAAAAACCTCATCAAAATGGTTTATCTTACAAGAGTACAAGTGAATCTTTCTAAAAGCAGAGTATGAATGTCTTAATAACTAAGAAAATGACACCATAGCTACATTAACCAGTTTGATGAGAGTATTTCGAATTGTATATGAAAACACCACACTGTACCCTGTGATTGCATTAATGTACACAGCTATGATTTAATAAAAAAAGAAAAAGAAAAAAAAATACTCTTTAGCAGGAAGTAGCAGGTTAAAGTTATAAAAACTCAACCCACCTAGAAGAAAAGAGATATTTTTTTTTCACCATATTAATGTGATGTGAGAACTGTGTGTGGTTTAAACATGCCAACTGGGAGACCAGAGGCAAAGCTTTTCAGACTTAAATATGCAGATGAAGTGTCTACAGGCCAAGTTGGGAAAGGGGAAGGGGAGGGGAGGGGAGGATGGGTGGAGGGAGGATAATTGGCGGGACCACCCTATGGTGCATCTTACAAGGGTACATGTGACATTTACTAGGCGTAGAATATAAATGTCTTAACACAATAACTAAGAAAATGCCATGAAGGCTACATTAACCAGTTTAATGAAAGCATTTCAGATTGTGTGTAAAACCAGCACATTGTACTCTGTGACTGCATTAATGTACACAGCTATGATTTAATAGAAAAAAATTAAAAAATATTGATTTCTGATCCATTTATCTGCCTTCCCAAAGGCTCTTGATGTCAAGAACATCTTGAGTAATTGTAATAAAGGTGAGTCTGGGCACACGTGGAAGAACATGCATTTAAAAGTGAGAGACCATGGAGGTTAGTGTGTGTATGTATCTTCAACTTACCTGAATCATGTGCTGACTTCTGCCCAAGCCCGCAGCCCCTACCTCTCTGTTCCCAAGGGCTGTGCGTGTATCTGCCTATCTCTCCCCAGAGCGGGCACTGCAGAGAAAGCGTCCCCGTTTGTACTCATGGATATCACTGCACCCATTTAGATGGTACCAGTTTGCCTTGTTTTAGGTGTTCAGTTGGCCTTTCACCATTTTTTTTTTCTCCTGTGTCCAATTGCTATTTTGGAAAAGTAGAGAAAATAGCCAAAGAGAGGGAGAGAGAGAGGCTCGCAGGGGTCACTGGTCCTCTCACTACATAGACAAGTATAAGGAAGAAAGGAGGGAGATGACAACATTAGCTTTTTTTTTTTTTAAATTAAATCATAGCAGTGTACATTAATACTGTCATGGGGTATAATGTGCTGTTTCTGTATACAATTTGAAATACTTTCATCCAACTGGTTAATATAGCCTTCATGTCTTTTTCTTAGTTATTGTGTTAAGACATTTATATTCTACATTTAGAGAGATGCACATGACCCTTATAGGATGAACCACAGGCGTGATCCCACCAATCACCCTCCCTCCACCCACCCTCCTCCCTCCCTTCCCCTCCCTCTCCCCATATTCCTGGGCTAAAATTGGGTTATAACTTGAGCTTCCACACTGAAACAGTTCTTCCAGAGTCACCTCTAAGGAAGGTGACAGGAGAAGAATCTTGACGGACATTATTTGAATGCAGCACAGGACTCTAACCCAAGCACACAGAATGACACTCTCCCTGGGCTAAGGGATGGAGGAAGGGGGATGAGAGATAAATAAAATGCCTTTATCTTCACCCAGCAGGATGGAGTAAAAGACCAACTACCCAATGTCCAGGCATCTCTGCCTTCATTCAGGTCCTATAGGAACTCAGGCTTTGCTCAACAACTGTAGCAGTGATTAAATGACTGTGGGTTTGGCATTGAAGACACAACCATGAGTGAGATGCAGGAGCTGATTTGGGGAGACTCCAGAATATCATGGAGAAATGATAAAGAAAACTATAAAGCAATAGGGCATCAAGAGAATAAATATCCAGAGAGTTAAGGAAAATTTTGCAGAGGAACTTAAGGTTTGAGCTAAGGCCTTAAGATGAGAGGCTGGTCCTAGGCAGGGAAGGAAAGGGCACTATGTTTAGAGCACTAGATACAGAGAAGTGTGGAAGAGCAACTGGATGTGGCAAACAGGTTAAGACGCAGAGCCGGAGAAATCAGCCCCATTCAGGCCCAGGCCGAAGAGTGACGCCAACAAGAGATTAATTAAATGAATCAATATTTAATAACCCTTAGAGGAGATGTTTGTTGAGCAATAAAATAACATAACATAAATACATTTGTAAAGGTGACAAAATGAAAGTTTATCTTCTCTTCCTTCCTGTGTTTCTACCTGGATCGTTGAGTACACATATGCACACAGATTGTCTTGATTCTCTGGAAGCTGACCTCTCTATATACCGTGTTTGCCCGAAAATAACACACTATCTTATATTTATTTTTTTCTCAAGAAGACACAGTAGTGCTTATTTTCAGGGGATGTCTCATTTTTATTAAGTATAATACAACAATTTACATTTATTCAGATATAGTTAAGTCATCTTCTTCTGGATCCTGACAGGGGGAGCTGACCTTGTTGGTGGGGCTGGCACTAGTGATACGTGAATTCCTTTCCCCTAGCCATTTGCACATGTGCAATAGGATGCCTGCGACAACAGTTACCACACGCACACCTGCCCAAGTGTGAACAGCTCAGAGAAAGGAGCTGTGGTAGATAAAAGGTATTCCAGTCTTCCTTACTGCTCCACGCCAAAATGCACCCATCACTAGGTCTTATTATTGGGGTAGGGCTTATGTTTAAACCATGCATAGAAATCCTGCTAGGGCTTATTGTCTGGGTAGGTCTTATTTTCAGGGAAACATGGTAGTGTAATCCAGTAAATCTGACGAATGCTACCTCTGAAATGCCTTCATAGAAGAATGCAGTTGGGAACACTCTGGAATGGCATTGAGTCTTCATTGTCTTCACAGGTTTTGAACACTTTTCATTGGGAGCTTAATGACTTTGCAAGGGAGCTGGGCACGGTTGCTCGTGCCTGTAATCCTAGCACTGTGGGAGGCTGAGGGGAGTGGATTGCCTGAGCTTAGGAGTTCCAGACCAGCCTGAGCAAGAGCAAGACTCCACCTCTACTAAAAACAGAAAAACTAGCCAGCTGTTGTGGGGCCCATCTGCAGTCTCAGCTAGTGAAGAGGCTGCGGCAAAAGGATCCCCTGAACCCCAGAGTTTGAGGATGCTATGAGCTATAATGCCATAGCACTCTACCTAGGGCAACAGAGTGAATCTCTGTCTAAATAAATAAATAAGCCAGCAGGAGTTCAAGTCCCCACCCCAAATAGCTAACCAAGAATAAATTCCCCAAATCAGGGGAATGGGCAATTGAAGAGCACAAAATAGAAATAAATTCCTTATTAATGTCTGTTGTGATGAATTTAGTTAAACTGGTTCAGGTCTAATTAAAAGATGTGTTTAAGGCTCCGCGCCTGTGGCTCAAGTGGCTAGGGTGCCGGCCACATACACCTAAGGTGGTGGGTTCAAATCCCCAGCCTGGGCCCGCCAAACAACAATGATGGCTGCAACCAAAAAATGGCCAGGCGTTGTGGCGGGCGCCTGTAGTCCCAGCTACTTGGGAGGCTGAGACAGGAGACTTGCTTGAGCCCAGGAGTTGGAGGTTGCTGTGAGCCATGGGGGATATCCCCAGGGGGATAGCTTGAGGCTCCGTCTCAAAAAAAAAAAAAAGATGTGTTTAAAAGAGAGATTTCCTCAATTAACAAATGAGCACAGAAACACAAGGTAAATTTGAGTAATAGCTGCCTTTAAACAAAAGATATAGAGGTGTCTGGTTTATTTCTGAGATTCAAACTGGAGACCTCAAAATAATATCTGGGTATACTCAAAGAACATCTAGGAACTTTTACCTGTATGGATGTATGAACGTGTATGAGGTTGATAATTAAGTTCGTGAACTCTTCCTAGAAAAAAATGCTACATACTTCACTGTTAAAGATCCCTGGGGTCATCTGCACCTTCAAAGTCCTCCCCTTGGCCATCTGGTGACTATAGTGATATTTAGCAGTGAGATAATGTAGCACTTTTTCTAGTGCAAGTTTGCAAACTTAATTGTCCAACCTCTGATATGTAACATATATACCACATATATACACACATACACCTGGATTCTGTAAGTTATGTTTCTAGACCCTTTCAATAGAAAAAGCTAGAAAATCTGTATGAGAATGTGCACACTGTGTGCGTCTATGTGATTATATTATATATGACAACATGTTAGCAGTGAACACGCCCAGTGCCCAAACCTTGGGATTTTTGTTGTTTGGTTTGGTTTTTGTTTTCGATTAATAGAATTTCTTAGAGCAATTTTTTTTTAGGTTTATAATTTAAGTTAACAGACAGAAAGAAGTCCCTTCTAGAACCTCCCTCCTCCCCCAATCTTTAAACACGTTCCTCTATTCTGAGCACCTTTTGTTACTGTGTACATTTGTTACAATTGATAAGCCATATTGACACATGTTTATTAACTAAGGCCATGATTTACAGAAGGGTTCACTCTTGGGGTTATACACTCTAGGGTTTTGACAAATGTATGTCCCCTGTCCCTCTTCACAGTACCACAAAGACTAGTTGCACTTCCTTGAATGTCCGCTGGGCTCTTCCTATTCATCCCCCATCCCTGTTCCCCTGCTGATCTTTTCACTTCCGCCATAGTTTTCTCTTTCGCCTGGGTATTTTGAATGTTCTGGATGTCTCGGCATTTTTTTCCCCTGGGTTGCAATTTCTTCTTAGCCTCCTCTTGTATATCCCACCCCCTCTCAGTCCCTCTCAATCACAACTCCTTATGAGCCGCACACACAGCCTGGAAATTCACAGTCCTGGGTAATGACGGCCTTAGCTTGAAATCGTTCTTTCATGCTGGATCTTTGGAACTTTATTTTAATGTTATATTTCTAAATCATAGTTGTAGATGGTATATTTATGGGGTTCAGTGTGATGAATTGGTTCAGGAGGCATGATGAATCAAGCCACTTCACCTACCCATTAGCTCACCTCACCTATCATTTTTTATGGTGAGATGTTTGAATTTTACTCTTTTGGTTATTTTGAAACATGCAATACATTATTATAATTGTAGTCACCTAGGTGTGCCATAAATGTCACACATTGTTCCTCTGTTCCTTTGTACCTTTTGATCAAAACTCCCCGTTCCCTCCCTCTCTCTCCCACCCCCAGCCTCTGGTAACCATAGTTCTAATCTCTTCTGTGAGTTCAGCTTTATTAGATGCCACATATAAATGAGATCATGCAGTTTTTGTTTTTCTGTTGCCCGGCTTATTTTACTTAACATGATGTCTCCCACATTCTTCCCTGCTGTTGTAAATGGCAGGATTTTCCCTTCTGCAAAACTATTAGAAGAAAACGCAGGGGAAGTTCCCATGACATTGGTCTAGGCAATGATTATTTTTTATATGACCCTGAAAATGTACCAGCAAACGCAAAAATAGACAAATGGGGTAAAATCAAACTTAAAATTTTCTACGTTGCCAAGAAAATAATTAACAAAGTAAAGAGACAACTCAAAGAATGAGAGAAAATATTGACAAACCATATATCTGATAAGGAGTTAATATCCAAAATACGTAAGGAATACCCAACATTTAATAGCAAAGCAAACAAATAAAAACACAAAAACCTAAAGAACCTGATTGAAAAATGGGCAGAGGACCTGCACAGACATTTCTCAAAGAAACAAACAGACAAACAAAATACAGGAAAAAGTTCTCAGTATCAACCATTAATCATTAGGAAATGCAAATTAAAACTATAAGGCATCACTTCCCTCCTGTAAAAATTGTTTTACCAAAAAGATAACAAGTGTTAAAAGGGATTCAGGGAAAAGGAAAATGTTTATACACTCTTGGTAGGAATGTAAATTAGTGTGGGCCTTGTGGATGTTCTTTAATAAACTAAAATACAGTCACCTTATGATCTAGTAATCCCACGTCTCACAGGAAGATACATCCAATATAACTGAAATTAACAAATCAAAGGGACGCCTGCACGCCCATGTTAACTGTAGCATTATTCACAATAGCCAAGATATGGAAATGACCTGAGTGTGCTAGTCAGATCTTGGGGTTTTAGTACCAGTCTCCTATAAAAAGAACCACAGCTGCCTAGAGAAAATGGTTGATCTCAGAACGAGGGCATGGAAGTATCTGAGAAATCTGGAGCACCCAGTGATAACTTTAGGCGGAGAGTGATGGAGACATGTCTAAAAGACACAGCAGTCGACATTAATGGCTAATGACTAAAGATGGAATAATTTGAGCCATAAAATAAGTAGTAATATATTCTACAGAATAATCTATGAAGTAGACAATCTAGGCACTCATAGATTGAATAAATAAATTACAGACACAAATTACTTGCATAAAAATTACAAGTATTAAAAGTGAAGAGAATGAGGGAAATTGAAAAACCTTAGCAGTAATTTATTCTACTAAGATCAACTGATAAATGGGAAATGGGAAATTAGATGCCTGCACTGTCAAAAGTATCTCTCTGAAGTTCGGAAGCGTTTATAATTACATAGGAAAATAGAGTAACATTACAGTGGAGAGACATGGGCCAGCAAAGCACCTTCACCGGACGCCGTCTGAACCAAGCAATCAAACTTGACATCATCATTATCAATGAGACCTGTTCACATTGCTCAGAGCCCGATGGGCAGCTCCAGGAAAGGAACTAGATCAATTCTATGATTTCCTTGCCCAAAAAAAAAAAAAAAAAAAAATGTGTATCCTCAAAGAAATCATGAGCAGATACATCAGGCAAACTCAAATTGAAAGACATTTTGCAAAATAACTGATCAGTACCCTTCACTAAGGGTCAAGGTCATGATAGATAAGGAAGAATGAAAAATTGTCACAGATTATATGCACCTGAGGATAGGCAAGAAGAAAATTTAATTTGGAATTCTAGATAGGATCTTGGAACAACCAGCAACAACAGAAGAACATTAGTAGAACACCAGTGAAAGCTAAGTAAAGTCTGTAGTTAGTCAACAGGGTTGTAGAAAAGTTCATTTGATGGTTTTACCAACTTGGTTATGGTTATTAAGGCTATAGTGTTAAGGGAAGCTGTGTAAAGGTAGAAAGGAACACTTATTTTTTATACCTTTTATATAAATCTAAAATAATTTTAAAATGTGAAAGCAAAACTAATATTGTAAAGATAAAGTTCACAGAGTTTCTACAGAGGCAGTATGATCTGCCTGACTTCTTGGGGGCGGACAGCTCCTACTGAAACCACAGTTAACAACTGCAAGTCTCAGAAGAAAATGAGCCTTCATGGGGAGAGTTTATGGGCTCAACTAAAAGCAGAATTTGAACCTAAAACCTAGAGAAAATAGACCAATATGCAAAAGCCATACAAATATGCTTCAAGTAGTTATAAGGAATAATGAACAATAGAATAGTGGGATATTATGAAGATTTAAGTCAACTCAACAAAATCAAAAAATAAGTCTTCAAAAAACAAGCAAAGAAATAATACAAACAAACAATAAAGAAATAATCTGATATTTTAGATATAGCTGAAGAAATAATGACAATTATCAGTTGTAATTCATACTACTTTATATTTCATTTACATTAAAGCATAATATAAAACTTTGTATAATGTTTTGCAAATCTTTCTGCAAGTGTAAATGTTAAGAGTGGTATTTCCAATGCAGAATATACCATGTAATGAGTTGCATAGGGGAAGTGGCTGTTCATTTGGTAAAGAAAAGACATCTACCTTGCATAAGATGTTAAGAGCAGGTGGCGCCTGTGGCTCAAAGGAGTAGGGTGCTGGCCCCATATGCCGGAGGTGGTAGGTTCAAACCCAGCCCCTGCCAAAAACTGCAAAAAAAAAAAAGAAAGATCTTAAGACCTAGTGGATTAAAGATCTACATATCCCACATATTCATATGTATATATAAAATATTTTTATACAGAACTTATGTTTATTGCAAACAAAAAAAGTGAGAGAGACTGAGAAGAAAAGTGTGAAAATGGTCAGAATATATATAAAATCTTGAAATGAGTAAACGTGAATGAAAAGTCTACAAATCTGTCAATAGACAATCAACATATTTGGTTTAGACAGAGAAAATAAAAGAAAGAAAAATGTAACGATAGGCAAAGAATTAAAAAACGGCAACAAATGATGACTGATATCATTAATTACAAAAATGTTGAGATACGTAAAAAAAATCAAGAAATGTAAAATCTGTGTGGCCAGAAGCAAAGGAAGTCCTCCCAGCAACGCTGGTGAGCGGAGCAAGTTGGAAGTGTGGGTGAATCAGAAAGGATACTGTTGACTGTGTTTCTTGAAAGTGAAATAATGTTATAACACAGTCTGTCTCAAAACTTTCATAGTAACATCGGAAAGGAGTGTGTGGGCGTCTTCAGTAAACTTGGGAAGTTTGCATTTATGAAAGTCTGCTGTGGGGCTTCCATTCCATTGGGACAATCTTCTTCCCCTTGAGGAATCCCGGTTATTCCCTATGTTTGCATCCTTCGTGGAGTTCTCTAAGCACCTGTTCCGCTTTCTTCCTCTTCCTTTCTGCCTCTTTAACTACCTGGGTTAACTCAAAAACTTTATCCTCTAGCTCTGAGCCTCTTTCTTCTCCATGGTCTTACCTATTTGTGATACTTTCCACTGCATCTTTACATTCCCTGATGGTCTCCTCCATTTCCTTAGCCCCTTCCATATCCTTTCTATAGTCTACATATCTCTCGTCCAACTTTTGATTTTGTCTTTCCATTTTCTCATCCATTCCTTTCCTTATCTTCACCATCCATATTTTAAATTCTCTTTCTGTCAAGTCCTATAATTCTTTATAGGTGGAGTCTTCTGCAGTAGCTGCCTCATGGCATTGGGGGAAGGTGTTCCTCTCTTTGGGCTGTTCAGGTTGCCCATATTTTTCTGTGGGTTCCTCCTCCTGTGTTCTTCCTTCTTGTTCACCTCCTTGTCCTCTTTTTTCCTTCTCACTGCCTCCTTTGTTTCAAATTTCCTTGCCTCGGGGCTTAGGTCTTGATGTGGCCTGAGCCTGAGCAAAGCCAAACTTTTCCTTGTGGCCAAGTAGACATGAGTCCTTGCTCTTCGTGACAATATGTTGCAATATGGGATATCAGGTGGCACTGTAGTTTTATAAGGAGACAGAGAGCACAGCCAGCAACTGTATTCCAAATTTAGGTGCCTTTGGTGATTGCCTGATTGTTTCCTCAGCATTCAGACTGTGCCAGGTTGGGATCTTAAAGCTCATAAGAATCCTTCAGGGGCAGGTCTCACAGTGTCCCTTGACACAATTCCCGTGGGGTACAGGAGTCCCTCAGCCTGTCCCAACAGTGGAGTTCTGATCCTGGTAGGCAAAATTAAGATAGCCATGGTTTAGGCCCTGATAAGACTTTCTCATGATCTTCCCACAGTGGTAGCCCCCTGGCCCCTGGGGACCTTATCAATATAGCTGCCTCACTAGCCACCAAACCTATAGTAAATCCACTCTAGCCAGCATTTGAAGCTGTGCTGTATACTGTTCAAGTCCACCTGCTCTCCAAGCTTCCCATTCAACGCACAGATTCCCTCAACAACTGAAAACTCCAGAAAGTCTTCCTCTGATCCCAGACTTCCATGGGGGGCCAGCCAATCCCAGTCGGTCACAATCACTTGCCTAATTCATCAGATTTCCACCACTCCAGATCATACGCTATATCTAGCTCACCACCTCCGCGCTGGGCTCCCACAGCTGCGACTCTGGGTAAGGTCCCTGCGTCAGGTATGGCTGGGTTCTGTCTTTGCCCCCGGTCATTCTAGGAGAGCTCAGCTGAACGATATTTCTGGTCTACTATCTTGCTCTGCCCCCACCCTGACTTCTCTTTTTAACAAAATAAATTTCGAATTACTGCCTGTTATAAATTCAGTATAATAAATTACATCAACAATTGATAAATGTTTAGTGGATTGAGAGGGCCTTCTAATTAGGATGGCAAAGCTAGAAAGAATTATGAATGAATGGATAGATTTGACTACACAATACATACATATATAAGGCACAAAATAGGGGAAACTGTTTTCAATATAATATGTAACCGTGCTCGGTCCAGAAGGGAAAAGCCTCCTCAACAGCACAGCAAGTACACACACTCTAGGGTATAACTTACCAAAGATTACAATTTTTTTTGCACTAGTGGCACATTAGGCTCAACCAGGGTATCCATCCCTGGAAAATTAGGCCCAGAATATGTGATAAATAAATAGCACAGAATAATTTGCACAAGTCAGAAGCCATCGACTAGGCACATATCAAGCAATAGGAAATAATATTTTTTAAAAGCACAGTGATGAATGAGAAATCATAAAATGGAATGCGTTCTATAACATAAAACATTTGTATAAACTATGTACGTGTGTGCAGAAGAACAACATGCTACAAAAACAGTTTAGAATTCTTCCTTGAGGGGAAAGAGATGAGAAATGGAATGTAGAAACCAAGACAAAAATAAAGCAACAACACAGGAGTGGACTTTTCAGAGACCCATGATAGTCATGTCCCTCGGCGGCGGTGGTGATGTGTATAACTAACCAAATACTTTGTACCTGAAGTGCAGGTAACTTTGTACCTGAAATTCAAAAAAATGTATCACCAGTGTTTTAGGAAAAGGCTAAGCACATGGTCTACCTGGAATATTTTTGAAAAAAGCACGCTACACATGTATATGAAACCTAAATCAGATGCAAAGAAAGCATTATAACTAGGGTGACCAGATTTTAACATTTGTGAAGTGGGACAATACAGCTGGGGGGCGGGGCAGGGGCAGGGCAGGGCCTGACAACAATGCAAACTTTGATAAGCAGTTCTTGATAATCACTTCTTAACAGCTATTTGTTATTATTACAGTTTAACATAATAAAATTAACAAAAATAATATAAAACTCATATTCTGGCAAAATAGCCACATGGCAGCCGAAAACCATATATTCCCTTCCTGTTCTCCCGCCCGCTCATGCATGCTTTCCAGAAATCAGGACTTTTTTAAAATGCCGTGGGACTTGGGACAAATTGTTAAAAAGAAGGACTATCCCACCAAAAGCGGGACGTCTGGTCACCCTAATTATAACATTCTCTCTCATCATATCACTATTCCTGCCATGTAGCAATAAAATGCTAGAAAATAAAATTGCACCTTACACAGAACAAGAAAAGGCTGAAGAGTGAATTAGCGAACTATGTGAGCTAGTGAACTAATGTTCTATAACAGTAAATATGACGGTAAAATATTAGAATTTCATGGTATTTTATTTTGCTTCTTCTCACATAAATAACTTTAAGTCGGCTTTTTGGGGCTGTAACTGCAAACATTCCCTTCCCATAATTAAATAATGTTGGTGCTTGCTATTAAAATTCTACATGGACATTTAGACCATAGCTAAGTGCCAAAAAAGGAACTTACATTTTCATGTATTAAAAAACCTTTTTTAAAAACATGTGATAATGTCAGGTTAAAATCCTTCTTAAATAGTAAATGGCTTAGAAAGAGTTTTCTCACATTCAGCTAATGCCCCAATACATTTTTATAAATACGTATGAGACAAATTGAAAGTTTAACCACATGCAAAGTGAATTCTTAAGTTGGGTGTAATTTATGGCCAGCAATATTTTTTAAACACAGATTTTACCTTCTCCCTCAAGCTAGTGAGAACTTTCAGGTATGTAACACTGAGCAGCCCACATTCTGGTACCTTTTATTCCTTCCAACGTGGAAAAAGAGACTTATTTTTATTCTAAGAAAAGTGGTCACGACACTGGTTCCATGCATTTAGGTGGCTTGTTCATCTCTCTTGGTCAAGGAATGTATAGTTCATAAGAATCATTTGTCCCTAAAATCATCTGACAACACAAATCTGTATTTTTCCCTTATGCAATTCTCTTTTCCTGGTGTTTGATTTATTGACTTTGTAACAAAATATGTGCTCTATTTCCATGGACAGTATCACGCAATCCTCCGCAAAGATACAAATTAAAGGAACAAGACCCTGCTGGAGTTCTGAGTTAGCTGTGTACAGGGAGGACTCTGAGAGATGATGGGCCAGAGCAGAGTCACTTGCTGGTTTGAGAGTCTATCGCTTTCTCCTTCCCCGGACAATTATGAGGAACGAAGAATTCACTTTATTCACGGTCTGATGACAGTTTGAGGTTTTACTGAGGATGTGGTCAGGCAATAGTAATCTGCATCCCACTCACAGAGCATAGCACTTAAAATCTTGATAATTAATTGCATATGATTTAGCAGGGTCATTTGGGAAGATGATTCATCGGCCGTAGGTGTAAACTACTTGCTAAACCTAAGGTTTATGAGGAAAGAGAAAACAGAATAGTTGCTTGATTCCACTTTAGGCTAATAGCCAAGTGACTCAGAGTCCTTAAGAGCCCTGATGCAGGCTTCATTTCTCAGCACTGAGAGTTGCCGGAGTTTCTTGCCAAACGATTCATCTTTCCGCATCTCGGCTTTGTAAATCTCTAAAATGAGCCCTTCACAGGGGGTCTAGGGATGGTGCTACTTGTAAGTCTATGCTGCAAAGTACGACTATTTTTCCTCATTCTTCTTTGAATTCGAGTGTTTTTATGTACAGATTTTTTTTTCACTCCCAATGCAATGGCACATTTTGATGCAATCATGCAGTGGGCACTGCTTTTCTTTGCTTTCTTTCTTTCTTTCTTTCTTTCTTTCTTTCTTTCTTTCTTTCTTTCTTTCTTTCTTTCTTTCATTTTTGTTGTTGTTGTTGTTGCAGTTTTGGGCCAGAGCTGGGTTTGAACCCACCACCTCCAGTATATGGGGACAGCGCCCCACTCCTTTGAGCCACAGGGGCCACCCAGGCACTGCATTTCATAAGTACCTTTCTATCTTCTTGGGGACTGGTCATGCTCCTTCTTAGGCTACCTGAGCCTGATAGTCAGAGCATGCCATTATAACAGACACTCTCTCTCTGGGAAAATCATGAACTCTGCAAAAATCTTTACCCTTTTCTCTTTAAACTCTGCTTTCCATAAGCTGCCAGTTAGAAAAGAGCTGAAAATCTCATGCTCTAAATGGTGAGCTCACTGTATTCTCCTTAGGAGAACTTGGGCTATGAAGAGACTGGATCGTCTCTTTGGGCAGTGTTCCACAACCAAGGGAGGGCAGGAGAATCTCCTGGAATTAACTTTCAGACAGGCAGCTTTCTAAGGTATCACAATAGGAATGTATACTTTCAAGATTCTTCTGAGATTGGGGAATGACAACTATTTTCCTGAAGCAATAAAACACTGTGGTATCACCACGCTGAGCTACAGAGTTGGGGTTAAGGAAAAAGGACTCTTTTGTGCCCCTAATTTATTTCCTGCTATACCTCCTCAATAGACTCGGCATGCAAGGTACATATTGTGAGAGCAATATAATTTGGTCCCAGGCCAAATGCCAAGAAGAATAGAATCAAATATTAAGTAACATTCATCCATTGAAACTTATGAGATAAACTATACCCTGGATCAGTTCTGACCACATATTAGAATATCCCATCAAATATGTACGTCAACACAGCTAAATCTCTTATTTGGAGGAAATTACATTCACTTCACCAGTGAGACAATGTCCCTTTTGATAGCACTGATTTTTCAAACAATCTAGCATCCAGTAATTTCATATATTTTTAGTTTATTACAAAACTTTTGTTATTTTTTTAAATTCCAAAGTCATGTGTATTTTTTATTTCAGGCTCCTTTATTCCATGAATATTTACAGACCATCAACTATAGGCAAAACATTGACATAATTGAAGATAACATTGGTGGGGCTGGTGCTAGTGATGCATGAATTCCTTTCCCCTAGCCATTTGCACGTGTGCAATAGGATGCCTGCGACCTCGGTTACCACACGCTCACCTGTGCAAGTGTGAACGGCTTGGAGAAAGGAGCTGTGGCAGATAAAAGGTATTCCAGTCTTCCTTATCGCTCTGCACTGAAATGCATATCTGCATAGCCACTCCCATCACTAGGTCTTATTATCAGGGTAGGGCTTATATTTGACAAATGCATAGGAATCCTGCTAAGGCTTATTTTGGGGGTAGGTCTTATTTTTGGTGAAACACGGTAGCTGCATAGAAGACTGAGGTGGAAATAAACTTATTTGAGGAATAGAAGTACTTTTCCTGTACTTTCTCCCAGATTTTTTATAGTTTCATGTCCTAGGTTTACATCTTTCATCCATTGTGAGTTAATTTTTGTCAGTGAGGTGTGGGCCTACTTTCAGCCATGAACTTGAGTATGACCAAGGTGTGGAGATGGTTAGCTGAGGTGTGGCGCGTAATTAGAACTGAGCCATAGAGAGTTGAACTTCCAGCACGGAAGCCACTAGTTCCCATGTAGCCACTGAACACTTGAAACAATGCTGGTCTGAACTGAGAAGCACTGTGGGTATAGAATACAAAGACATGCTGGATATTGAAGATCCAGGGTAAAAAAGAATATAGTATATCCCATCAATAATTTTTATAGTACTTATTTTTAAAATGATAATTTTTAGATACATTGGATTAAATTAAAAATAATTTTGCCACTGATTCACTTGCTTTACTTTTTCTTAGTTATTAGAACATCTTAAATGACATATGTGGCCAACATTCTATGTTTAAGGACCACACCAACAGAGAGCTTTGTAAGCCATGGTCAGAAGGGTCAGTTTGTTTTAAGCGGAATGAGAAGTATTTAAAGGCTTCAGAGGAGGTATCACAATATGAGTTAATTTAATGGTATTATACTGTTGCTATATAGAGGAAAGGCAAGTATGGTAACAGGGAAGCCAGACATACGGCTATTAATGGGAGCTTCAACCAAGATAGAATAAATAAAGATGGCAGCTTCAACCAAGATAGAATAAATAAAGATGGCAAGAGGAGGGTAGCTTCAGCATGTATTAATATTTTGAATGTTGAACTACAGAAAAGGAGGATATGATTTCAGTTATTACCATGAGTCAATGGATGGTTTGGGTGCTATTTAATGTTATGAAGAAGAACAGGGTAGCAGTGGGCTTGAGGGAGGGAGAAACACAAGTTCTGTTTCGGAAATAAGGTAAGACAACCAAGTAAAGTCGTCAACAGAGAAGTCATGCAGAGGAGGAACAGCGCACCCAGTTACTTGCAGAAAAATAAGTGCCTAGTAGTGTCCCCTAAGCCAAACAAATAGTATGGTTCAAAGTAAATAGCAGGTTTTGTCTGTTTCTAAAGAGCACGACAAAGTAAACCGTATCAATGGGAGATTAACCAAGAAGACAAGCCCACAAATCCCTGTCTGGCCTCAGCTTCTTCCCTCTGTTCTGCAGCCCCCGTGGGTAACACACAGGAACTTCAGTGACCTTCTCCCATGAGCCAGCTGACTGCCTTGTTCCTCAATGGTGAGGAAGTTTCTGGGCAAAAAGGAAGGAGGGGGAGGGGGCGTGGAACTTTGGGCAGCAGGAAAGGCTTTATTGCACTTTCCAAATCCTCCACCTTTCACATAACTGGTTGTCAATTCAGCTACACCAAGGCGGGCATTGGCAGAAGGAGTTAAAAGCACAAAGTAAAATAGTTCTTTTGTTCTGACTGTAGACACGCTGAAAGGAAATTCCTGTTCTCGGCAGGTGATTAAACAAGCTTACTATACGGACAGAGGAGTTATTAATGCTGCTTTGTTTGCAACTAAATGTTCATTCTCCCATTTTTCTCAGAACTTACTTTTCAAATAGTATTAACTAGATTTATCAATGATCGAATAATTCCACACTGGCTGTCAGAGTCCTATCAGGACACTTCCCATAGCAGTAAAGATCAAACTTAGCCACCATATTCCCCCCAAGATAGAGGAGAAAGCATGTTTATTTGGGAGGAGGAATTGGCCACGTAGCTCAAAGTATTTAACCACAAGCATGAGATTTCTCCAAAACGTTCTCCTGCATCTTAAAAACTCATAGGAATTTGCTTTCTTTTCAGTGATATGATTTAACTTAACATTAATTTCAACAAGATGTATGAAATTATTCACGAATTGCTTCTTAACATGTTTAAGGAAGAATAATGTAATTTGAATTTTGTATTTGACTCTTATACTTTTCATCTGCTGGCAGGGCAAAATAGTAGAAATGTTTCTCTTTATTTTTTCCAGCACCTCTAAACTGTTCCTACATCATATATTGAACTGGGGAGCTAGCATTCCTCTGTAAATATAGAGCATATTTTTTTTCACAGAGTGATTCCTACACCCTGTCTAGGTATAAAATTCAAATGCCAACTTTGCTATTATTGTCAGTGAAATATAAGGATCATAAGTAATTATCTAGCAAGTGAAATTGGATAAAGGGGGATATCATGGTCTTTGTACGTTCAAAGTTCATGACTCCTAATATTTATCGTCATATCCTGGACCAACTGAACAAACCCAGAAATTATTTTCTGCTCCTGTCACATAAACTTTCACAAATGTAGGGTTGAGTTCAAAAAGGCACAATGTGCCTCCCAAATACTCATTGTCCCCCTATATACTTCTGCTTACTTTTCCCTCACAAAATCATTTTTTAACTTTCTTCCCCCCCCCCTTTTATTTTATAAACCCATCACTACCCATTCAGAGCACATTTTTGTAATTTTGTTCCTAGCCTAAATTTTCCTGCACGATAGATACCATTGTCTGGTAGCACTGGAAAAAGACAAAGATGTTTTAAGATGTCTTCCTTTTTCTAATTTAGCTACTCCCTTTGGATTTCGAATTTCAGAAACAAATATCTTTCTTTGCTTCATACATTGACACTCAGCTATTCATAAATTCAGTACGTTTGATGGCAAAAGTCTGCCAAGTGCTTTGAATATCACAGGATGAAAACCCCTGTATAAATGTCTACTGCGATTTCTATTAGAACACAAGGACACTTTAGGGTATGTTTTATTGGACCATTAATAAATGACTAGAGTGGTAAAGCGATCTGGCTAGAAGCCCCATTCCTTGCAAGCACAAAAGATGTGGGTTAATGGAGCAATTAAACCTGCTTTCATATCCCAGGGCTGTACTAATATTGGGAAAAAGTAAGTGAACTACCAGAAAGAAGAGACAACTGTAAATATGGAGAAAGAACAAATATCACTAACTATTACAAAATAATAAGGAAATACATGACAGAGTTTCAAACAGTTGTCATTTTACAGGGCACCAGCACTGATATCTTTCAATGTTCTCTTGTCATAATAGGTATCTTCTCTTTCTAAGGCCAAGGAAACAGAAGATGGAAAAATCATCCACAGAAGAATCAGATAATAGGAAGGTCAGTAGAAGTTAACACGAGGAGATAGCAGTCGAAAAGCATTTAATTTTAAGGAATGTCAGAAGTTGTTTAATTATGAAACACTGATGTGATAAGACTATTTGAAGATACAAAAGACTTGGAAAGTTTGTAAAGTGAAGTGTAATCCTAGGAAAGCCACTGGGGCAGAACTTAATTATCTTTATATCCCAGCTTCTCACACGGGTGTGCTGTGTAGTACTTGTTCAGTAATGGACAATATGCCAATATTGGTATATCAATAACTTGTGGTAATGGTAACAAAAGTAATGCCAAGATTGGGTTTACTGGGAAAGTCCTTGACAAAGCCAAATTGAAGGATAAGATTTTTGTTTTTGTTTTTTTTTTGAGACAGAGTCTCACTCTGTCACCCTGGGTGGAGAGCTGGGTGTTGTTACTGGAATTTCTCTCTTCAGAAGGTCCTTGGTCTTGGGGATGAGAGGAAGGAACCCACTGACCATAGACCAGTGGAAAGATAGGATTTTATCAATAGGGAATACAGAAGAAGTAAAAAGCACCAGAGCTTCTGGCAGGGAGGAAATACCAAGTGGGGAGTATTTACTTGGGCTCTTTATCTAGAGGGATTAGGTCTTAAGAATTACACTTGGCCAGGACTTGGTAGATGGGAACACATTTTCAACGTCAAGGAGTGTTATCCACAAACAAAAGAATGCAGTCCCTCCAGCTCAGGGGAAAAGGTCAAGGCCCTAGGAAAACTGGGGTTCCCTGTCCAGCCTTGAATGGGGGAACCCTGTATCAGTATCACAGCTCACAGCAACCTCAAACTCTTGGGCTCAAGTGATTCTCTTGCCTAAGCCTCCTGAGTAGCTGGGACTACAGGCCCCTGCCACAATGACTGGCTAGTCTTTCTAGCTTTGGTAGAGACTGGGTTTCACTCTTATCAGGCTGGCCTTGAACTCCTGAGCTCGGGCAATTCACCCACCTAGGCCTCCCAGAGTGCTAGGATTACAGGCGTGAGCCACTAGGCAAACCTTAGCACAAGATCTAACCACTGTGGTATCCACAGCAGGTACCCTCAGTATTCTCACCACCTTCTTTGCCTTCCTTCCTTTCATGCCGAACCTGTTTCTTAAGCTCTCACCATCCAGAACGAGATTCTATCTCCCACACCCTAGAAGATGTGGTTTACCAAATTGACTGCCTAAATGACTTGCACTGTTAGACTTAGCTGACACTTCCCAACAACCGGTAAAAATGTCACTTAATGTTTTCTCAGCTTCTTTTCACATCTCCCTTATGACTTTCCCGAAACTCTTGCACACTCATATTTAAATCCCACCTTCCACAGCCCCAGTGAATATTCAACCCCCACTTCTATGAGTTTGGTTTAGCCATTCTGGTCACTCTCACCAAACCCGCCCAAGCAGCTACACAACGTGTGCGTGTAAATCTTGCCGGAACAGTTGTCCTGCAAGAGCTCTGTATTCGAAAGAAACTCAATTTTTACTTCAACAGCCTTGAAGAATAATCGGAATCTCCACTGCATTCCTTAGAGCAGTGATTTTCAGCCCGGGTGCCATGAGAGGAACTTAGGTGGGCCACAAACATTGTTAAATATCATTAATTACATTATTTTTGAATGATGTTCAAAGCACAGCGTGTATATTCTTTCTTTCTTTCTTTTTGTGATGAACATAATTTAAGTGGCCGTGGTGTGAGATAGAAAAAGTGGGAAACACTGCTTTGGAGGAGGTCCTGCAGAATTATACAAATGGCAAGGTTTCCCAAAGCGTTCGCAAATTACCACTTACTGTTATATCCACTATCCCCGAATCTCTCTTGTCTGGTTCTCTAACACATTTCTCACCAGGATGTGTTAGTTGAACTCTGAGAGAGCACCACGCCTTCAGAGGCTTCTTCCGATCTATAACAAGCCATGCAGGCACCAAAGGCTCCTTCTTAGCCTGGAAGGAGAGTGGTGCCCCCTCCTCCATCCCAGTTCTGTCTAGACATTTATGCTTCTAAATCTGTGTTTCTCTTCACCTTCCCTCCTCCTGTCCTGGAAGACAACTAAGCCAGCTCCTTTCAACCAAGCCCACCACATGTCTTTTCTGTGCTAAGACATTCTCCATCGGGATTCCTCTCTTCTGCCCCCCCATATTCTGAATGCAGTGTTAAAGGAATCCTGACACAGGAGGACTGTCTGGAAAGTATCCAGCCATGGATATCTCTGTTTTCCATATTACATGGGTGGGTACTTTCCAGATAGCTCTTGTATAACTCTCTAAATGATATGTGAGCTCTCTGGTGAAATACAGTTATATCCAGATATATACACACATATACACAAATAGACATACGCACAAACATACACTCAGTAATAAAAAATACTTAAAATTGGGCAGAGAATCAAACTGACACCCCACCAAACATACACCAATGATAAATAAGCACCTAAAAATAGGCTCGCCGTCAATAGTTATTATAGAAATGCAAATTAAACCACCATCAAGTCTCAGGACAAACTGATCAGAATGGGTAAAACAGAAATGACTGATGTTATCAAGTGCTGGTCTGGAGGTCGAGGACCTGAAATCCTTATCCACGGCCTGTGAAAATGTGAACTGGTACAGTTTGGCAGTTTCATAAGTTAAAGATGCACTTTTCGTATGATCAGATCATTTTGTACCTGGGTGGGGAGAGAAATGGAATATGTAGCCATAGGAAGACTTGTTCAGGAATGTACATAGAATACTTATATGTAATAGTCCAAACTCAAATGTCACCAGCAAGTAAACGGACAAACTTAGTACTGCAAAAAGGAATTAACTATACATACATACTTCAGTGTGGATAAATCCCAAAATACCATGCTGAATGAAGGAAGCCAGGCCCAATGGGGAGTACATGCCATGCAATTCCATTCATATACATTTCTAGAAAATATAGACTGATCTATAGCTGTTGATTGGGGGTGGTGGACAAAACAGAGGGGAGGGGAAGAGTTAGAAAAGGCCAGGAGGAAACCTTTGAGAAGATAAATCAGTTCATTATCTTGGGCATGATTATAGCGTCATAAATATATGTGTATATACATATATATACACACACAGATACACACAAGTCAGCACTTATCAGATCATACACTTTAAATATGTATACTTTATTGCATGTCAATTTCAATAAGCCTCTCAAAATTTTTGCAGGTTTTATTTTTTTGGCTGGGGCTGGGTTTGAACCTGCCACCTCCGGCATACAGGGCCAGTGCCCCACTCCTTTGAGCCACAAGCGCCACCCAACCTCTCAAAATGTTTGTACACTACTTTTAATGTTTATTTCTTAACCCATAACACAATTTCAGTTTCAAAACCCTGTTACTGAGATACTTAGTTTCAATAAGATCTCTATTAATATTTTAATTGGCAAATGTAAAAAAAAAAGTCTTTAACTCTTATTTGACCAAAAGTCTCCGACGCATAAGATGCTTGTGATCCCTCCCTCTATTTGAATTCCTTCACCCCACTGTTTCCTGTGACACTGCAGTCTGCTAGTTCCAGCTTCTAGAGGGCCTTACGAAGTCCTTGTCTTTCCTCTGTGTGCTCTCTCCTTTTTTGTTCTGATTTCTGAACAGTGATTACTTCCTAGGAGTTCACTGACTCATGGCCTTGATTAGAACAATCTTCCTGAATAGTCTCCTTGACTGTCATGAACTCAACCATCTGAGGACTCCCATCTCTCTTTCTTTTAATTTATTTTATTGAATGGTAACTATGTACATTAATGCACTTCTGGGGTACAGTGTGGAGTTTTCACTCACAATCCAAAACACTTCCATTAAACTGGTTAACATAGCCTTTGTGTCATTTTCTTAGTTATTATTTTAAAACATTCACATTCTGCTCTTAGAAAGATTCACTTGTACCCTTGTAAGATAAACCTCAGAAGTGATCCCTCCAATCCCTCTCCCTCCACCCATTTCCCCCTTCCCTCCCCCTCCCCGTATTCTTAGGCCATTATTAGGTTATAGCTTTCATATAAAAGGTATAAATTAGTTTCATAATAGGGGTGTGTACATTGGATACTTTTTCTTCCATTCTTGTGTTACTTTGCTAAGAAGAACATTTTCCAGCTAGGACCCCCATCTCCATCCCTAGCTTGAGACCCACTCTTAATCTTCACAATTTTATTTCCAAATACTTCCTGGATGTCTTCATATCTACTTTCCAAAGAAAATCCATTGCTGCATTTGTTTTGTTGACAAATTAAAAACTGAACTCGCCATCTCCCAAACTCACGCTCTGGCACTAATGGCCTCAGTTTCCAATATCATCACCCAGGAATCAGCCTGGAGTGCAGCCTTGCATCCACTCTTTATTGTTTCCTGCTTATCTTACCAAAACACCCTCCTTAGAGACTCCGTTGCCACTGATCAATTCCCCTTGAAACCCATGTTCCACACAACGGCTGGAACATTTTCATCCTTCAGCTGAAAATCCTCTTGTGGCATTCTATTAGCTACAAGATGAAATGCAGACATATTATTGTAGCAGTCAAGATATGGAATCTTCCAGAGTCTGGCCGTAGGATGGGCTGAGCAGATTCCTCCATCTGCTTTCTGTTGCCACACTCTGCTCAGGCCATATGAAGCCACACTGTGCTCCCTACACACACACTGTGGCACATACCACCACCATGTTATCATTCTCATTATCCTTCCTGTCTGTGATGAACTTTCTTCTCCTATTTTCTATGTAACTTCTCCTGCCTGTTCAGATTCCCGATAGCAGTTAACAACTAGATGCCTTGCCACTTGCTGCCACCAGCACCTCTCCATGGTTACCCCAGCTGGATTCAGAAGTTATTCCCAGTGCTCTTAAAATATCATGATTTGATCTAAGTCACTCTAGTAATTATTGCGTTATGATAGGATTGATTTTTACCCAAAATAATTTAAATCCTTTCTATTACTGGTACCTAACGTGTCTCAGGTATCGTGATAAGAACTTCACAATTAATTGTTTTTCAGAATATTCCTTTGAATCAAATATCCCCAATTTGGGGCAGCGCCCATAGCTCAGTGAGTAGGGCGCCGACCACATACACTGAGGCTGGTGGGTTCAAACCCAGCCCAGGACAGCTAAAAACATCAACTGCAAGAACAACAACAAAAAATAGCTGGGCGTAAAGTGGTGGGCACCAGTAGTCTCAGCTACTTGGGAGGCTAAGGCAAGAGAATCGCTTGATCCCACGAGTTTGAGGTTGCTGTGAGCTGTGATGCCAAAGCACTCTACTGAGGGTGACAACTTGAGACTCCGTCTCAAAAACAAAAACAAAACAAAACAAATATCCAATTTTAAGAGACCAGTTAGAAACTAAGACTGAAAGAGGTTAATTAAATAACTTAACCAGTTGTTAATCAGGAAATACGAGATGTGAACTTGTCTATGTAACTCTAGAGCCTGACCTCTTAATCACGACCTCACAGCAGGCAGTCTTAGGTTCTCTCTCTCTCTTTCTCTCTTTCCCTCTCTCTCTCTCTCTCTTTCCCACCCTCTCCTCCTCTCCACCTCTTTCCTTCACTCTCTTTTGGGAGACATTCTGTCTTCATCTTAGCATGTCTAGAAATAGGTCCTGGCACAGCTGACATTCAACAAACATTTGCCCAGCAAATGAATGAATTCCCAGATCTGTTTCAAATGCTTTCCACTCTGCCATTTGCTGTCCATTAAAGTAAAATTAGTAACAAAAATAACTTTTCAGTAGGAACTATTTTAAAAACCCACCTGCCTCAATGCAGTCCAAGTTTTATATTAGGAAATCAATATGTCTGGTTTTATTCCCCTGTGAACTCATTCATTCTCAACCTTAAAAGTGTAAAAAAAAAATCAGCACTGAATAATATAAATAAGTCCAAAATAAAACATATTCTGATAATTGGATAGAGACTGTATCATAATGAGTTTGTGGTACAGTGGATCACAAAAAGAAAACTGAACTGGGTATAGAATTTCAGAATAAGGAGAGAAAGAGGTAAGGGGGATAAAGGGGAGAGAGAGAGAGAGAGAGAAGGAACCCTTGGTTGAAGGTAAAGATTGAACACCTAAGACTCCTTTGGAATTACCTAAAGGTATATCAAACCTAAAAAGAAGTTAAAGAAAAAACTTGAGTCAATATGAAAGAATGACGTGAGTTGACCTCTAATACTTCTCAATAGTCAGTGCTTGTAAAGCCCGAAGCAGTGTGCCTTTACCTAGCTCAGAGAATCCAGAAATGAGGGATTGATTTTATTTGTTTGTGTACTTGATTTTATCTTTGGTTTTAAGGTATAATTTTGCCATGTGATAAACATATACAAATACAGGTGGCTCTGTAGCCTCCCTAAAACTTAATTTTTGGGTGCGTGCAATTTCCATTCTAGCTGTAGAGCTGTCCTTATTTGCTGGATGGCCTCTAATTCAAGAAAAGGCCCATCGTCACTCTGGGATGGAGGAGAGAGAGGCCTCGGAACATTCTGATGGCTGGCAGGACCCATGTCCATCTTCCTAGAGGAAAAGCTGAGCAGCTTCCTACTGCGGGTCCCCTTGAAGAAGTTCATGGGTGAGCACAGGGCGCCGTGTAGTAGATCCAGGTGCAGACGGTGGGACGCAAAGATCCTGCAAAGGGCACTGTCACGGATTTGCCCAGCACAGCGGTACCCTCAGCTGTGGAGCTGCCTCTGCCCTGCCCTGTCCACAGTAGCCATTGCCAACGTGTCATTTTCCTGCCTGAACTCTGCTTGGCCTGCTGATATCCATCACCCCATTGTCCTCTGAGGTTTTTCCTATTGTGCCCGGACATACACTCACAGGAACCCCATGAGTGCCTCGTCCCATGCCGGCCGCTCCTGCTAGGGGCCCATCCTGGAATATGAGGCACTTTCTCCATCCACTGCCCCCTTCGTTCAGGTAGAAGGTATTTACTAGCATAAGTGGAACCATCTGAGTGAAAATCAGTTTTCCCAGCCACTGAAACCTCACTGGTTGGGCTCCTTTGCAGTGGGTTCCCTTTCTGTCCTGAGATCACGCCAAGCCCAGAATCTGTTTGTTGCAAGCAGGGTCTTCTCAAATGAGGTCTCCCGAAACCCGTTAACACAAACGGTCTGCTAGAAAAAGGGTCCTCTCTAATGACCCCACCCCCACCCCGAATTCACACTAAAGCGTCACGCCCACAATGCAAGGCTTCACGTTGGTGCCTCACAAGAGACTGAACCAAGGCCTCGGGCTGGAGGAAGAGTCGGTGAGAAACCAGTCTGCACTCAGCCGCGCCATCCCAATTGGCAGAGACCCAGTCCTTGGCTTTGGTAGAGCCACGAATCAAGGCCCCCGAGAAGAGATATCTCTACAGGCCTCCTTAGCATCTCTGCCTGTGGCCTGACTTCCTTCTCCCCTCGCCCCTCCCCGCTGGCCACATGCACAGGCTTAGCCCCAGCCTGCGCCGAGGCCATCATTTCAAAGCCGTCCTCAATTCTTCCTCTATTATCAGGTGACCCTTTTTCTTTTAAAAGGCACCGTAAGCATGTGCAATCATAAAATGATCTTTACAGTTCACATAAGCATTTACCTTTTTCCTCTTGGCGACAACAGCTCAGCTTCTTGGGCTGAAGTCCCAGGTGGCAGTGCCTCTGCTGTGGTCACCGCATACCCAACCTCTCCTTGCCCATAAAGCTGCTCCATCAGTGAAAAAGGTCCCAATCCTGCTCTGGCATCAGCTAATCTGACAGATCCATCTTGCTAGAATACACAGCCTCTGAAACTTTTAAACAGTCATTTGTCTGGCAAAGGGATAGCAGGATTAAAAATAAATACAGTCTTTAACAACAATTTATAAGTAGCTGTTGAGGCAAAGAGGTCACCTTCTCATAATATTACTTTGAGGTGTGTGTCACTGGCCTGAGATGTCTCCCGGCATCTGTACTAAGACTCCAAGGCTCATTCCTCCTTTCCAGTATTACTTATGAGTCAGGCAAACCCAAAGCAAGAGCTGTCGTAAATTGTCCCCAGAATGGCCCTGTACAGCTTTGCCTTTAGTCCAAGGTCTGGGATCCAGGTGCAATTCCTAGGAGCCCCAGGTCGTCCAATTGTAAGTTTTTTTGTTTGTCTGTTTGTTTGTTTGTTTTACAGTTTTTGGCCAGGGCTGTGTTTGAACCCACCACCTCCGGTGTAGCACCCTACTCCTTAGAGCCACAGGTGCTGCCCCCAATTACAAGTTTTCAAGTTACAGGCTCAGCTCCCATCACATGGAGAAGAGCTCTTTAAAAACTCTTAACACAGTTTAACAGTTCTGTAAAGTCACCACAGTCTCAGAAATAGTCATTTAAATATGACTGAGTACCACTGAAGTTTCTCAGCTGTGGCTGGCAGTTCTGCTCACCCCCCTACAGCTTCTGCACTGCTGCCTGGGCTGCAGAGCCCCAAATCGGGCTGGTGCCAGGGTCTGGGTGGAGGCCCTCCCTGGAACCACCCTGTCCTCAGACCTGGCTCCAATCCTCCCCACTCTAACTCTTTCCCAGGGCTCCTGTGGGGATATTTGGAACCAAGGCCTTTTTATTTACCATCTGAATCCTGTCCTTAAACAAACAAACAAAAAACACCCAAACTTCTCTCCTGGCATTTGTTGCTACCTGGAAACTTTTACAATCTTTTAGACAATTATTTTTCTATTTTTTTTTCCTTACAAAAAGGATAATAACTGAGCATAAATTGTCCAGAGTGCCCCCTGGCCAAAGTGATCTTCCTGCTCTGAAAGACCATTTCAGACCCGAGTCCTAACCTAGAGGGTATGGGGACCCCTTCTCCCACTCAGGGAGCAGCACAAAGCTTTTTGTTCATAATTAGCTGAGGAGTTAAAAAAAAAATAATTGCAGCAGAATGTACACAAACATGAGGATCACAGATAGCCCCAACCAAGCACATTAATGGACAGGAAGTTTTTAAAGAAATGCACACATTGTATTATGTACTTTATCAAAATTGCAAACATTTAAAAAGGCGGTGGTGACAGGAAAGAAGATATTTTAGAGAATGCATTAATTTTCAAGATGTCCCTCACCTGTCTTAAGAAGTACCTGTTCCTCTTCCAGGCAAATGGCAAAGCAGACATTGGTCGGGGTTTGTCATTGTTAAGAGGAGTTCTGTCAAGCACAGGTCATGGCTGCCCCAGGCAGACCCCCTGGGGCAGGTGAAGGCCTTGCTTGCAGGCTCAGCCACGGGTCGGAGTTGAGTGGGTATTCTTTCTCCTGGCCCCATTCCCCTCTCGCCCAAGAGGACCTCACTTTACTAAAAATCAGTTCCAGTTTTCTTCACCCTCCAGCGCATACACAGATTACAATAAAACCTTCCTCCTTAGACACAGGTTTGCAGCTCTAACTTGACCATTCAGACAGAATTCTTCCCAGGGCACCTTTAGATGGAACTTTTCTGCATTGCAACAGACCCCACAAATAAAAAACACATATACCAGGCAACGCCTGTGGCTCAGTGAGTAGGGCGCCGGCCCCATATGCCGAGGGTGGTGGGTTCAAACCCAGCCTCAGCCAAACTGCAACAAAAAAATAGCCAGGGGTTGTGGTGGGCGCCTGTAGTCCCAGCTACTTGGGAGGCTGAGGCAAGAGAATCGCCTAAGCCCAAGAGCTAGAGGTTGCTGTGACGCCACTGCACTCGACTGAGGGTGACAAAGTAAGACTTTGTCTCAAAAAACAAAACGAAACAACACACATACCACAGAGAATTCCCAACACAAAATTCCAGGGCCAGTCAAACAAATAGGGATCCCAGGAGGACAAAACACCACCCAAATGGCATCTCAGAATGTGTGCCCCAGATGCCCTCACAGGGCTGGAAGGTAAACCCCTTCCCCAATGGTGGCCTCATCCCCGTTTCCTGGGAACTGCAAGTGAAATTCAAATTTAAAGCGACTTCCAGACAGTATCTCCAAACAAATTCAACCAAATTGCCCTGCCACAGAGCAGGAAGGCCTGGAAACCTCCCCCGTGGGCGAAGTGGGAGTCTCGCTTATTCACCCAACAATTTCCTTCTCCTCAGTTCATCTCAGGCTGCAGGGAGCTGTGACTCCTTGGGGAGACAGACGTGGGAGTTCCCCAGAGCTAAAACAGGCTCCCGCAGCTGCTGGGACTGTCCCATACTCTCTCACCCCGTGAAGAAGCGGCTCCTTCCAGAGCAGACCCCAGCCCTGCCTTGGGTGGCCCCTTGCTGCTTCAGTGTCCCCCCAGGAAGCCAGTGAGCCCACCCAGGGAGTGCCAAAATCTGTTAGGAAAACCTCAGTATTAGTTCTAGAGGCTTCATCAGAAAAAAAAAACAAGAGCAAGTGTTTTTTTTGTTGTTGTTTGTTTGTTTTGCTGTTTTTGGCTGGGGCTGGATTTGAACCCTCCACCTCCAGCATATGGGGCCAGCGCCCTACTCCTTGAGCCACAGGCACCGCCCCAAGAGCAAGTGGTTTTTGAGAAGAAAGAAAAGGAAATGTATTCCTTTGCTGGGGATGGAAGGAAAATGGCAGACTGTTCCTCTCAAAATACTGATTTTTTTCTCCAGCTATAATGTTTTAAGTGAGGTTGGTGGTATCAGCAAGAACTCTACGAGTCTGAGAGTCTAGAAAAAAAATTTGCTCTTTTTCAATTAATTGGATTCTTATTATTAGTTGACTTACTTCAACTGCGTCTATATCTCATTAGAAGATACCATTTTGACTAAGTTGTGGGAGTACGTAAGATATAAAACTTACTTTGTACCTTTGAGAAGCTTACACTTTAGAAAAGGAAAAAAGCCGTTAGTACCTACTATTCCCATATGTTCTTTGACTTGAGTTTAGTCTAGTCCTGGATGAGGTTTTTAGGGTAGAATTGCTGTGTGTGTTGAGCAATGGGATCACTTACACAGAGAAATCTATTTCGTAAACAAGACACTGTGGGCAGTAACGCAGATCACAGTAGAATCACAAAAGGATGGATAAGGAAGTAGTGCTTCAAAGGACACTATACTGTCATCCCAACAGCAGAGAGGAAACAGAGCAGAGGTTGTTTGTGGTTTTTTTGTTCACTTTCCCTGTCTTTCTTATTTACAAAACTCAAATTATATTCTGAGCAAATCACCGCATTTCAAGCCTCCTTTGGAAACAGAATTGTCAATGAGATGTAGGGGGGAAGTTGCTGGATTCATATTTTAACCTTTGCGTGGACCATGTCAGGTACAGATAAGCCTTTTCACCCTTCCTTCTTGCCACTCTGTGCTCTTCCTTGTTCCAGACTAAGATGTGATTACAGGAGCACCAGCAGCCATGATGGGCCCGGAGGAGAACTCAGTAAAAGCTACAAACAAATTAAGGCAGGTGAAGCAGAAAGCTAGAAGAACCAGGTCTCCCTGCTGACTGTGGTGTTATCAGATTTTCAGGTGTTTTTAATGGGTGGGATATATCAGCCTCTATCTTATTTAATTTTGATATGAATGTTGAGATTATCATTTTATATGTGCTAAATTTTATCCTAACAGTGCACATGGAGGAATAGGACAAGAAACTCAGTTATGAGCCAAGAAATTGTCCTGACCAGATTAGAAAGTAAAACGTCACCACTATCACTGACAATAATTCCCACAAGTGTGTTTTCAGCCTTCACTAAAGTCATAATCCTTAATT
>NW_003852560.1:2123414-2129647 GCF_000181295.1 Otolemur garnettii | reverse complement strand
CTAACATCCCAGAGGAGAGGACAGTGTACTTGCTGAGCGTGACACGATGTGCTACCTTTCCCTTAGAGACATTTTCTCCCTGAGCCAAGAGGCTGAACAGTTGAACAGCAGGCAGGGACTAAAAGAATGGATTACAGAGCAGACTTTTCATCAGTCCTTTTGATGAGAAAACAAACACTGAGGTTCAGGGCTGGCCATGTAAGAGGCTCCCTTGTAACTACCCCGGGCATTCACTTGGAGCCCTTTAAGATGAAACCCTGGAAGTCAGGACAAGTCTCTCCAACACTGAAGAAAGTGAGTTTTGAATTATCTCAAGACAGACAAGATTGAGGTTATCTATCTCTAGATGAACTTCATCATCATTTTGAGAAATTAAAGAATAGTTAAATTAATAGTCAGGCCCAGCACTCTGGGAGGCTGAGGCGGATGGATTATTTGAGTTCAAGAGTTTGAGACCAGGCTAAGCAAGAACAAGGCACAGTCTTTACTAAAAAGAGAAAAAACTAACCAGATGTTATGGGGGCACTTGTTGTCCCAACTACTGGAGAGGCTAATGCAAGAGGATCGCTTGAGACCAGGAGTCAAAGGTTGCTGTGAGAAGAATATTTTCCAGCTCCATCCATGTAAACATGAAGGAAGTAAAGTCTCCATCCTTCTTTAGGGCTGCATAGGGTATCTTAAGAATGAAAGAAAAAGTAACCAATGTACTCAGCCCCACCATGAAACTAATTTATAGATTTCACAGGAAAGTTATAACCCAATTATAGGCCCAGAAATATGGGGAAAGGGGAGAAGGAGGGGAGGGGGGAGGGTGATTGGTGGGATCACACCTATGGTTCATCCTATAAGGGTACATGTGAATCTCTCTAAATGTAGAATATAAATGTCTTAACACAACAACTAAGAAAATACCATGAAGGCTATGTTAACCAGTTTGATGAAAATATTTCAAATTGTATATAAACACAGCATACTGTGCCACATGACAGTATTAATGTACACAGCTATGATTTAGTTTAAAAATAAATAAATAAATAAATAAAAATAAAGGTTGCTGTGAGCTGTGATGCCATGGACTCTATCCAGGGTGAGTGGACTGGGACTCTGTCTCAAATATAAATAAATGAATAAATAAGTATAAATAATAATATAAATAAATAAATATAAATTAATTACCATTCACATAAATTATATTTGTGAATTGCAAAAGTCGGTATTAAAAAGATATCAGTGCTTCCCAAATTGATCTATAGATTGAATATGATCCCCATCAACATCCTAGTGGGTTTTTAATGGAAAGTGACAACTTCATTTAAAATTCACATGGAACCATAAAGAATTAAGGATAGGCAGGATTACCCTGACAAAGAACTCAATTGTGGTCTTGTAGATACAGTAACGAGGAAAGCAATGAAGGACCTGTCACTGGGGGCTACAGTCTACGGGGACTCAGCATCTAAGCAGAAGATTTTTCTAAAGAAAGGAGAGCTGGTATGTGTGAAATGAATCCAGCCTAGGGAGTTCTTGTGAGAAAGTGACTTTTACACTGAGAGCTCAAGGACGAAAAGTAGTTAGTAAGATGGGCAACAGAGTTAAGGACATTCTAGGTGAAGGAAGTGTGGGTGAGAGTTCCCTGAGTTGGGTGGGGGGGGTTGAGAGCTGGGATGGAGATGCAATGTCAATAGATTAAGCAGAGACTAAAACTTAAAAGCCTTTAGAGGGCACATCAAGGGATTTGTTGAAAAGGGTTCTATCTCAGGAAGTGGAAAGATAAGATTTGCATTACCAAAAGACTTCAAAATATTATTCTGTCTGCAGGAGGGAGGATCCAGGCAAGTGCAGAATTCGGCAGAGTAGCCAGGTTGATCTTCCCAGAAATGCTCAGGAGAGAAGTGTCAGGTGTTTAGAATACAGGAGCAGTGGCAGAGAAGAGTAATTAACGAAACGACCTCCTAGGGCAGCACTCTAGTAAATAACACGCTCAGTGTCAGATACACACATGATGCTAACAAACGCTGCCTACTAGT
The DNA here is from genome assembly GCF_000181295.1 of Otolemur garnettii. Taxonomy (NCBI): domain Eukaryota; kingdom Metazoa; phylum Chordata; class Mammalia; order Primates; family Galagidae; genus Otolemur; species Otolemur garnettii. The sequence goes on along the minus strand of NW_003852560.1, from coordinate 2,127,620 downwards.
TATTAAATATTGGGAAACCAGACTGTTGATTTAGGAATTTGGAATACTAGAGAGGAAGGAAAAAGGAAAGGAAGAAAAGTAAAGAAGGAAAGAAGTGGGTGGTGTGGTGCCGTGGCTGAAAGGAGTAGGGCACCGGCCCCATATGCCAGAGGTGGCGGGTTCAAACCCAGCCCCAGCCAAAAACTGCAAAAAAAAAAAAAGAAGGAAAGAAGGGAAGAACAAAAGGAGGGAGGCAATTCAGACCTGAAAATGTCTTAAAGCAAAAAGAAGGAAGAGGAAGAGAAGGAAAGGAAACCCTAAAATTCAAAACCAAAGTTTTAGGCTGGCACAGTTCCTCACACCTGTAATCCTAGCTCTCCAGGAAGCTGAGGTGGGTGGATTGCTTAAGGTCAGGAGTTTCAGACCAGCCTGAGCAAGAGCGAGACCTCATCTCTACTAAAAACAAAAAAACTATCCAGGCAGGTGGCACCTGTGTCCCAGCTATGTGGGAGGCCGAGGCAAGAGGATTGTGCCCAAGATTTTGAGGTTGCTATGAGCTGTGACATCATGGCACTCTAGACCCTCTACCCAGAAGGAAAGAGTGTGATTCTGTCTCTAAATAAATAAAAGAAAGTTTTATAGATCAAGACTGAAACTATTAAAAAAAGTTTCCCTAATGAGTTGAAATGGAGCCTCATACTGTCTGGAAAAGGCTTTGGGTCATTTTAGCATGATCCATATGGTTAATAGTTCTGGAAGCTTCAACCAATGGATTTAACAGTTTGTAATTAAGTCTTAATTATAAGAATTAATAATTTAACAACCACAAATAACATATGCATGCCTTTTAAATTCATTATATAGTATTTTTACAAATACATTCAATCTCCGAATTCTTTCTTTCTCTCTTTGTCAACCGTTATAATTATTGTGTGTCCCTTGGCCCATGTTCTGTAGAAGACACAAATTCCATAGCAAGAGGGAAATTCTGGAGTCAAAATGATCCTGCAGATAATCCATTGTAAACAATGTAAATGAGATGCCTGTTTATGTTTTAAGAATTAAATTTATATAGTACAAAACAATTAGATGAGAGGAGAGATTAGATTGATAAGAAAGAGAATAAAGGGTACTTGTTTTATTTTTACCTAAGAATAGCTGTTCCCTCACTAGACTAGGTTTATTTGTAAGCAGAAATCATCTCTGTATTATTTCAGGATAATAGACTACTAAGTATGAATCCAACTTCTGCCAGTTTTTCACTTCTGTCACATTTAATAAACATCCATGCCTATTTTAGTCTTTTTTTCTCCCCATAAAACAAGGTAGTGACATCAGAGATTAAAATCACACAGCTACAAGTATTTAAGGTATTAAAGGATTACATATAAACATTAAACAAATTATTGCCATATTGGTCTTACAAATGACGTTGCCTCTACTATTCCATTAAAGATCATTTTCTTGCTTTAAGTATTTTCTCAATCTGGGTATCTGCCATGAACTTTGTAAACATTAACCCACCATCCATTTACCAGTTTGGGAGAGTTTTAAGGCGCGAATTCGATGGTGATTCACAACTTACTGAAGGAGTAGGGAGATGAGTCAAAGGAATCAGGAGGGCCGTGAAATAAGCTGGGAAGATGTCGGTTTACTTGGCAACAAAACATTCAGATGAAAAAGGTTTGGAAATGGAGGAGGGAAGTAAAGATGGGTAATGGTGAGTTTGTCATCATTCGACTTGCAGTTGTGACGGCCTTGACTATGAATAGCATTGCTCAAGGATAGAACTCGGAGCAGCAGGGAGGCAGCCTAGGTCCACATGAACCCAAGGGACCATGAAGAGACTGAGGCGAAATGAACACTGAGTTCCAGTTGCTCCCTGTCCCCAGTGATACTCAGTGTTGTCAGAAGAAATAGAAAGGCAAAGTGAATCCAAGAGAAAACGGTGTATGTGATCACTAATATTTTCTTTCCCAGCTGGTCAGACACCCCCTTCCCCCCACTGCTACTTTGTCGGGTCATTGCATTACTCTGCTAACATAATCTCCCCCTTAGCTCTCTGGCATCTCCATTTCCCACACTCTATGGGAGGAACCTGTCATTATCAGCTCCCTAGGAAAGTCCTTTACGACAAATGGGCAGGAGATGAGTAACTAGTTAAATAAACTTAAAATTCAGAGGCTCTTACTTGTGTGTACAAGGAAGGCCTTCTAAAGCCTTACACCTATATTAATATTCATCAATGTACGTTATCTACTCATAAAGAAAACCCGCCAAATTGTATTAAATGCAGGTTTCAGACACAAGGGTCCACTCTGCATAAAGGATACATTTTAAATCTTCAAGGAAAAGATCTTAGAGGTCGTATGTATCCTTGGACACTGTAAGAATCCTTTCACATTGGGCTCAAAAGGGTAGGGCTCCAGCCCCATATACCAGAGGTAGTGGGTTCAAACCCAGCCCCGACCAAAAAAAAAGAGAATACTTTCACATTGGCAACATTCTTTAAAAATCATCCAAAGGAGGGAAATGGTCCCCTGTGTTTGGATCTTGTTCTGTCATTTGTCCAATTTCCCCACTTATAAAAGGACATCAATATGAATTTCCCAATAAGGTAGTTGTTAAAATGACTATAAAGTGCACATTGCCTTATCTAGCAAAAAACAGGAGGTTAAAAGGGACTGTAATTATTATTGTTCTATACTGAAATGTTTTCAGAGATAAAAATCTCACCATTTCATAGGCTAAATGGACACTGAATAAAAATAAAAGTCAGTCTGTTTTATCATGCACAGAAGGCTACATCCCCATAGCTTCCTCTAGAACCAACATAATTTGTTTACTCTTTCTTCAAAAGTTGGAAAGACCCATTCATATCCTCTAAGTTTCTATGAGCTCCTCCTTTAACTATTATTTGACTAGAGCATGGCATAGTTAGTACCTGTTTAGCTAAGTTAAATGAGTGCTTTAAAGCAAGTGAATAAGGAGACATAAGGAAGAATAAATGACTCCCGATCCTTCCGTTCTTAGTTCTTACCTCTTAAAATCTAGTGGATTAACCTGGAAGAATCAGGACCAAGACAATTGTGTAGAAAACAAAGTACTGAGAAGTTACCGCCTCCCCTAATCAGTTGACTACTTTTTTCCCTTAAATGAGAAGAAAGTTGTACAAGTTTTCTAACAGTGAACCTCAAGTTTTTGTCCCCATTCTTTTTTTTTTAATTAAATCATAGCTGGGTACATTAATACTATCATGGGGTACAGAGTGCTATATCTGTATACAATTTGAAATACTTTCATTTAACTGGTTAACATAGCCTTCATGTCATTTCCTTAGTTATTGTGTTAAGACATTTATATTCTACATTTAGAGAGACACACATGTACCCTTATAGGATGAACCATAGGCGTGGTCTCACCAATCACCCTCCCTCCACCCATCCTCTCCCCTCCCCTCCCCTCCCTCTCCCCTTTCCCCATATTCTTGGGCTAAAATTGTGTTATAGTTTTCCTATGAAAGCTATAAATTAGTTTCATAGTAGGGCTGAGTACATTGGATACTTTTTCTTCCATTCTCGAGATATTTTGCTAAGAAGAATATTTTCCAGCCCCATCCATGTAAACATGAAGGAGGTAAAGTCTCCATCTTTCTTAATGGCTGCATAGTATTCCATGGTGTACATATACCACAATTTATTGATCCATTCGTGGGTCGATGGGCACTTGGGCTTCTTCCATGACCTAGCGATTTATGTCCCCATTCTTAAGAGAGCAGGAATAAGGTGTTAAGGTGTTGAGTTTGCATTCTCTGTTGTGTTTGAACCTAGGGCTTTGCATCTGGTAGATACTCAACACATACTTTTTAACATTTGAGATACAGCATGCATGCAGTAATGTGGACACTTTTACGTGTTCAGTCTGCTAAATTTTTACATGTCTATTTACTGTGGTGCCCACCACTGGGCTCAAGATCGGACATTATCAGCCCTGCAGGCCAGTCTTCTGTCCCCATCCTTGTAAATAATCTCTTTCAAGCAAGTAACTTGGAAGTAACCAAGTCAGCTTCCTCTGTAGCTGACTTATTTTGCTGTTAATGAAGTTACGGTGAAGGCATGGGTTTATATGTGGACTTTCTATCATTTTCTATTGGTCTAGTTCCCTTTCCTTCTGACAATACCATAGCGTCTTGACTTCTGTAGCTTTATAATAAACTTGAAAATCTGG
>NW_003852560.1:2109417-2123388 GCF_000181295.1 Otolemur garnettii | reverse complement strand
TTTTTTTTTTTCTATTCTGGGTTTCTGGCATTTATGTAAAAATTTTAGATTCAGCTGGTTCATTTACATCTACACACATCTTGAAGTTTTGATTGGGAGGACAGCTGTGACTCCCCTCAGGCATGCCAGTGAGCTAATGGGGAGATTATGTTAGCAATTGGGAATACATGGACCCTGCAGGGCATTTTGAAAAGAATAGATATCTTAAAACGTTTAGTCTGTGTAGGAGACGCCAACATCCAAGCAAGATGATCTGCAGCTGAGGCGTGGACCTCGGGCCATTCCTCCACAGGAGTTCCTTATGGAAGGAGCCCGTGCCCTCAGCCCGTAGTCATTGTTAATTACTCCCCTCACCTGTGTTGTTCTGGCTCAATAAAAGGCTGATGCGAGGTTGCTTGGGGTTACCCGGAAAGTAAGGGCTAGCAGCCTGCCACAAGCTTATACTTCTAATCCGCCTCTTGCCTGGTTCCTTCCTGCGCTAACCAAGACCAGGGCCACAGGAGCCCGACGGGTCGTGACAAGTATGTACCCAGTAAATCTTTCCCTTTAGTTATTCTCAATGTTTCTATATTCTTATATTTAATGTGTGCGTCCTCTAAACAGGAAATATCTAGGTGTTTTTTATCCATCCTAAACATCCTAAACATCCATTTATGTTTATATATAATATAGATAAGCCATTTGTATTTACATATAATAACATTTATATTTAATGTGATTAAATATACAGTTGAGTTTTAAGTTTACCATCTTGGTATTAATTCTATTTGCCCCATTTGTTCATTAATTCTTCCCTTCCTGATTTCTTTTAAATCAATGCAGTATGGTTTACAATTCAATTTTATTTTCTGCTTTACTCTCAGTATACTTTGTTCATTGGTTACACTAAAAAAACTTAATATTGTTATCCTAAATCATCATTAAATGCAAGTAGCTTAAATCATCCTTAAATGCAAGTGTCTCACGATTACCCTTATCTACCTTGTTTTTATAGATTTTAATTCAATAAGTAGTGTATGCCCCAATGATAATCTTATTATTTATAGCTTATACAGTTAATCTTTTATATATTCTCACACATTTACCTTTTCGGGAACTGCTCATTCTGGTATAAACTGCTTCACAATTCAACCCAGGATCATTTCCTTAAGCTTCAAGAATATCCTTCAGTAGAGTTCAAGGTCAACTGAAAATGAATTCTCTTGTTTTTTGTTGGTCTGAGTGTATCTTCTTTATTTTATGTAATTTTAATTTAGTTTAATTTAATTTTTTGAGACAGAGTCATACTCTGTTGTCCAAGCTAGAGTGTTGTGATGTCATAGCTCACAGCAACCTCAGACTGCTGGGCTTAAGTGATCCTCTTGCCTCAGCCTCCTGAACAGCTGTGACTACAAGAACCTGGTACAACGCCCAGCTGGGTTTTCTTTTAGTAGAGATGGGGTCTTGCTCTGTGCAGGCTGATCTCCTGAGCTCAGGCAATCCACCCACCTCAGCCTCCCATAGTGCGAGGGTTATAGGTCTGAGCCACCACACCCAGCCAGCTGTTATTTCTTCAAATATTCCTTCTGGCCCTCTCTGTCTCTTCTCTCTTAGACTATTCTCTATTGACTTATCTTCTGCTACGTCCAGGTGGCTTTCAAACCTATCTAATTACTTCTCAATTCAGCAGTTCCACAATATCCACTTGGTTCCTTTTTATACAATCTGCTTAAATGCTGCGTTTCATTCATTTGCCCATTTCCATGATGGCTTATGTTCCAATGATGGTTACTTCTAAGTCCTTATCTACTAATTCCAAAGTCTGGACCATTTCTTGCCATCTTCTTTTGGCATTAGATATTCTTTTTCTGCTTTTTACCTTTTAGCCGTTGGCTATTCTTTTTTGCTTGCTAAGTTTTGACCGTGTGCTACATTTGTAGAGAGTCTAGCTTCTACTTCCTCTCATGAACTTCAGGTTGTTTCTAGCAGGTTGTTAACTCCTTGGTGGCTCACCTGAATCCTGCAAAGGCCTGGATTTTGTTTCATTCGGGCAAATCTATTTTTGGTTACTCTTTCTCTTAGGACATCATTGTTAGCTGTAAGGACTATTGGGGGTATCCACTAAACATTTAGGGTGTTCACTAATGTCCTTCAGAATGACCCAAACTCAACTGCTCCTTCAGAATCATGGGATCTTGAGAACCTGTACTCAATTTTAACCTCTTAGACATTGCAGTCTACGTGTCAGGCCTCCTGAACTGTGCCTGGAACACATGAAGCCTACCAGTTCAGCCAGGTAACTGGGGGAACCTGCCACACAACTTCTGGGGCTGCCTCTGTACTCCTCTGTGACTGTGTTCAGCCCTTGTAACCTCAGTTGCCTTTATAGCGCCAACATCTTGAGCTGTGCTTGTATATCCTATCCCAATGAGACTGTAGCTCTCCGCTTGGTCTCAGCATCCCGGTACTTATGCTGAAAGTCCCCATGAAAAATAATCAGTGGGAATGGACTTCCCCTATATGCTTCTAATTACCTCATTACAGCTCTATGTTGGCTACTGTTCATAACTAAATTTTGTACAATTAGTTTAGGGTTTATGCCTATTTTATCATGCAGGGTAAGAGGGTAAGAGTATTATTGGCTGTCTGTCTCATACCACAGTGTAATTTAATAACTGAATAAATCCTGATAAAGTATGGTGGCTCATGCCTGTGTTCCTATCACTTTGGGAGTCTGAGGTGGGAGCATCTTTTGAGGCCAGGAGCTCAGGACTAGCCTGAGCAAGAGTGAGACCCTGTCTCTACAAAAATTTGAAAACTTAGCCGTAGTCCCAGCTACTCTTGAGGCTGAGTGAGGAGGACAGCTTGAGCCTAGGAGTTTGAAGTTGCAGTGAGCTACAATGATGACACAAAAAAAGTAACTCCCGATGCTGACGGCCACTTGAAGTCCAAGTGCGTCTTTGGCATCATGCAAGAAGCAATCCAGAAGTGAGCCAACAGCATGAAGTGAAATTGAGATTTATTTAGAAAGTCTCTGCTACAGGCAGAGCAGAGGCTAGCTCTCCTTGCAGAAGAAAACTGGTCCGTTGTTTCCTGTGGTCTTCTATTTAGGTGATGGGCTAACCAGGGGAGGCATATCATGGGAAGGGCAGTGTTCCTTCATCATCTTGGTTCTGACCATTTGAAACTTTCCCTGCCTTCAGCCTGTTTTGAACAGGGCAGTTTGAAACTTCATCTTGCGACTTCTCAACTCATTTAGGTCCCTTAGCAGCAACACCCACAGCAATGCCCGAGGCATCACCTGCAGCAATGCTGTAGTCAAAGCAGTGGCTGCCAGTTTCCAGTCTCAAAACCACTGCACGGTAGCCTGTGGCCAAGGTGACAGAGCAAGACCCTGTCTAGTCTATGAAATAAAATAAATAAATCCTATGCTTATCCTGTTTTTATCCTAATCCTAGGATATAGGATTTTAAATGTATTCCAGCTCTGGTTGTTTTCCTTTGTTTGAGACCAACACCTAAAGGTAAATACAATTTAGTTTCTGATTTTGGCTTCTACAAATTAGCCCTGCCCCTAGTTTGGTTCATTTCCAAATCCACTATGTGTCCCTTTTATATTTTCCTCTGAACATAATTTGATAAATCAGGTGAACAACAGGGCACTAAAGTCAGAACCAATCTCCTTATTCCAATCCAGCAGGAATCCATGTACCCAGAAACTTGGGGGAACTCTGCCAATGCCGTAATCTGCAGTTTGTTCAATAGAAACCGGCAATCTACGTTTATATTACCCAGGAAGGTAATAAGAAGGTTGTCTGGATCAGGAAATACCCTATCCTATGTATGGGTCTAGTGCTATTTACAAAGAGAAATGAACATAGTTTGGCATAATACTTTTACTAATCATAAATTATAGTTGTTTCCTTTTCTGACTACTTGCAAATGATTCATTTCAGGTCTTCCCTAGAATATTGTCAGAGATCCATCTCAAATCGAATGTCTGTATACATATTGGAATATGCCTCTTGGCTTAAAAATAAGAAAACCAGATATCATTGTTTGCTCATTCTTCTGGTCCTTATCTGTTCTTTATGGATTTACCAACTATTATCAATGGTATTCCTGATTCCCCAGGCAGATAGCAATTCTACATAGTGGATGTGATATGCCAAATATGAATCCATGTTCCTCTTCCTGGCTGTAGAAAGAACAATTTACTTATTCCTGTAAATCCTTGTCTCTCTATAATCCTTGTCTTTCTATTAAATGGGGATAAAATAATTGTCTAAATTTTTATTTTCAAGATTAGAGAAATACAAAGGCAACTATCATATTTCCCTCTGGGAGGTATCCAGACACGGCTGCTATATTGGAATTATTACTATCATTCCAGTATCCTGTATACAACTTGCTTCAGCCTGGATATTCGAATTTAATTTAAATAGCCACATACTTTATTACTAGCGTTTTTTTTTCTACTATGACCTCAGTTCTTTCTAAGCAATGTTTAGTGTCTTCTGTCTTAAAGAATCTAACCAAGAAAAAAGAAATTTGTGCATTTACATTTTCTAATCTCTTAATGTTACTGATAGTTTCAAAAGCTCTTTTTCTATTTTCTTCCTCAAAATAGAATTAAAATCACTTTGCTGCCTTTACTGCTGTGAAAGTTTCACTTCATACTGTGCTTTCATTTCATTTTTCTTCTTTCTTTCAACTTTCTTTTCCTCTCTTTCCTCCTTCCCTGTTTTCTTTCTTCTCTTTTCTTTCTTCTTGTTTCTTTTATCTTACCCCCAAAGTTACAGCCAGTAGGTTTGTCCTTTCTTGTGGAATTCCCCTAGCATGTTTTCCTACAAGATTTTGGAAAAAAAAAAAAACAAAAACAAAAACAAAAAACCAACCCTGGGGTGATTGGAGGGATCACCTCTATGGTTTATCTTTCAAGGGTACAAGTGACTCTTTCTAAAAGTAGAATATAAACGTCTTAACACCATAACTAACAAAATGACATAAAGGCCATGTTAACCAGTTTAATGAAACTATTTCAAATTGTATATGAAAACACCACACTGTACCCCATGATTGCATTAATGCATACAGCTATCATTTAATATAAAAAAATTAAAAAAAAAAAAGAAAAAACCCTCCAGAGTACGATGGTGCAGCCTCACTTTTGATATTTGGTATCCTCTTTTTCCTTATTTACTTATATAGTAAACAATTCTTTCCTCTCACTGTTTCTCCACCTACCCACCCCCCAGAGTTATATATGACCTTTAAAGCGTGGCTAGCAAAATTATTATTTATTTCATTTTCTAATTTTAAAGGAGTGTGTGAGTGTGCACCCCTGTGTCTCCTTCACGCACGCATATCCCGTTTTCTAAGGCATAAATGTCCATGGGAGGAGACGGCAACGCGTCCTCTGCTCCACTGTCCCTATAGAGATTCTCGTGACATGTTAAAAAGTAGACGCCTCAAACAGTTCCCCGGGGAAAGGTTCTTGGCAGCGTCCTATGCAGTCACTGAGCCGAGGTTCAGACATTGATAAGTTGTGCCCAAGGAATCCACTTCCTCCCCGTCCTTCCAGCAGTCCGCGGAAATCAGTTTAAAAGAGAGGACAGCTAAACTAACCGACCCACAAAATTCAGCCTGGAACCGTTTGGGAACCGGCGAGGCCGTGGCGGGTGAGGCTTTACGCTCTCCGCCGCCGCCGCGAGCCCACCGGGGAGCCCTCCTCCCCCAGCCCCGCCGAGCAGGCAGGGCGCGCGGGGCACGGGGCATGCTCAGAAGCCGGCAGGTTCGGGTCCCGGGCAGCCGCGTGTGCATGACAGCAGCGCTCGCGGCGGAGGAGGGGGAGGAGGGACGCGCGGAGGAAGGGAAGGAGGAGCGGCCAGCGGTAGCCACGACCGCCACCACCAGGCAGAGGAAGAGTTCGTGCGCAGGAAAAGACCCTGCTCCCACTGCGAGCGCCTTCCATCTGCTTTCGGAGAAAGGGAATACAATGTAAAGAAGGAGACGGAAAGAAGAAAAGTGAGGGAGAGACAGAGGAAAAAGGGCGTGCACAGCAAGGGCGCCGAGGAGCCCAGGCCGGGGGGCGGCACTGCCGAGCCCGGAGCGCTGCTGCTTGGGCAGGTGCCGCGGCCACTGCCCGGAGGCGGCATGTGACGCGCGGCCACAGCTGCCGGCGGGCGGAGCGCTCTGGGACCCCGAAGCGCACACCGCGGGGCAGGACGCTGGCACGCGGATCCCCGCTCGCCTGATCGGTCCTCCGGGGCGGCGGCAGCGCTTCTGAGAAGGCTGGCGATGAACCCAAGGGCGGCTCCGAGCAGGGGCGCACGATCGTAAGGACAGTCGCTCCCTGAACGCTGAACCGGAGGAGACCCGGGCAGAGCGGACCAGACGCCCCCTCGCCCCGGGAAGCGCGGAGGACCTGCTTGGGACGGCCACCTGGGGCTCAGCTGCCAGGTGAGGACGGCGCCCGCCACCCGGGCGCTGGGCTGTGCGGGTGGTGGCAGCTGCTGACCTGGTTTCTAGCCTTACCTCCTTGCGCCAGGAGGAAAAAGTTTTCAACGCGGGTAGGAAACGTCTGTGCTTGGGGAGTTTAAAGAACGGACTGGGGACGGAGGACAGAGGCTGGTGGGTGGATTTGGGGAGCAGAAGGGAGAGGTTTGAATCTCGAGGGCGCGATCTGCGGCGGAGTTCGGGGTCTGGGACCGTGGGTGGGGAACGGCCGGGTGGCACCCGAGTGCCGGGAAAGAGACGGGAATAAAGCGATTGGTGGCCGGGGTCGCCACACCCTGCCGGTCTCTTCTCTTCTTCCTCAAATGCCAGCTCTGAGGCACCGAGTGTCCGGGCAGTAGGGGCTGCTCGCTTGGTGCGTTGGTGAGCGCGCTCCTGTGTCGTGCCTGTGTGATCCCCTGTCCCCTTCGACTCCTTTCGGGTTTTAAGAAGGCTAAAGCTGACACCTGCGAGCTGGCGGTGGAGCCGCTGGTTCGGATTGTATTTCTAGGGGCGAACGGGCAGATTGGGCACTTAGCTTAACACTTGGGCGAAGGTCTGTGGGCTGGTGCGCGTCCTGACTGACCCCCGAGCCCCTACACTCGGTGGAGTGGCCGCCTCTGGACCGACCACGCCGGCTTTCCTGCTAGACACACTTCCTAGCGCTTAGTCCTTACAGCCAAGTCGGTTTCTGCGTGCTTTTAAACGGCGGGGCTGGGGACTATGGACTTCAGCGGCAGAATCCGCTCGTGGACTTGGTGGTGTGCGTGTCGGAACTGCGATCCGATTATGCACGCTTGTGCGTGTGTGACACGCTCTTTGCACGCAGGTTGCAAGTCGAGGGGAGGAAGCAGGGGTGCGGGCACTACATCCATATGGACAGACTTAAAAACGCAAAGCTCGGTTTGTCTGCAAGTGTTAACTGAATCCGTCCAAAGGCTGTAAGGGTATGTCCCTCCCTCTCTGCCTGTGCCCATGTTCGCAGTGAGAACAGACCGCTCTTTGGGGGAGGGAAACGTATTTATCACAGAGATTGTGTCGTTAAGGACACTGGTTATTTCACGGTATGCTTTGCACAGCCCTTTCTGTCCCTGCCCTCGGAGCGGCAGTAAGACACATAACCTCCCCTCCCCCCATTCTGGCCTTCTTTGTAGGTTATTACTTGAAAAATAATCTTTTTAAAGTGGGCTGAGTGATTGTGTAGTCCAAATAATTTTATATCGTGAGATCATTATGGTGCACGAGCCATTCATCATCTGTTTCCTGTGTTTAAAACAATGCCCGTGTATTTACTTAAGAGAGAGAACTTGCATAGGAATATATATAGTTTAGAAAGGGGAGAGCTCAGCCTGGAGCAAGCGCAGGACTGTGGTGGCAACACATTAATACAAACATTAGGTCTTTTCCCTGGCGTTGGGAGCTCCCTGTTAGAGCAGGTGACACTTGGAAGTTTACATGTACAGAAACATGCCTGCTGCTTCCCTGTACGTTCCAACATGCCCCAGAAATATGGTTTACATCATACACTACACCAGCACAGAACCTATCTCCAGATGATGGTTATTTCACATGGCTAGTCTCAATTAGCTTAATACATATTTGGCTGCTGGTGGCCAAGAAAGCAGGTTACTGCTGAAGCCATTTCCATATGGAAAGATAACTTCGGCTTTAATTATTAATCAAAAAATGATTACATTGCAGGTCTGACTTAGAACGTTGGGTCGGTGCTGGGAGCTGGCTTTCAACAGGAAAATACCAGCGGTGGAGTGCTGTTTCTTAAATAACTGTGGACGAGGAGACAGAGAGATTTGATAGTTGAAACAGAAAATGAGATAGGAAGTCAACTTCAAAAAAAATCTTTGGCTGTGGATCTTTTGCATGGAAGATTATTGTAAAAGAAGCAGAATTGGTGAAGATTTAGAGAAGGAACAAATATTGTGTATTAGCAGTAGTTCTGTTAAACCTACCTTTAAGCTTATTTAGGAAAGTTTCCTTTAAAGATTAGAGAAATCTAGGAATATTCATGATTCAATATGTTTGTTTCTGGGAGGGGAATACAATATCACTTGAAAAGTATTGTTTATTTCTGAAGATTATTTAGGCATGCATAAAAGTTCCTTACAGGGCACCTTTTCATTTTTTTTCCTTATAAAGACACATTACTTATTGTCCTACACAAAGAAAATTTGTTGTTTTAAGCTATGTAAAAGTATGAGCTTCTCTTAATGACATATTGGCCTTTAATTGTAGGCACCTGTTGAAAGCAAGCTTGGGGGGGGGAGTATAAAATTGGCAGAAAGAGAATATATTGGATCCCAACTGGCAAATTGAATACACAGAAAGTTAAAACATATTAAAAATGAACTTGTTTAATGTATGCATATATTATTCCATTTTTTTTTTTTTTTTTTTAGTTTTACCTACCATGTCTTGTTATTTTTCAAGCCAATATATTGTTCTGGCCTCATAACAGTGTTAACATTGGCAGAATTAGTTGCTTCCTCATAAACGTCCTGGGCGTTTTCAGTATAACTATTAAGAAAATGGGGCTTGTTTGCAGTTCGGGGAGGTTTATATTGGGAACAGCTGTGGGGTAGTGGCACTTCAGATAGGGGATGAATGGACTGTGACTCACATGACGCTGGAGATTCTGATCTCTAGGCAGATAGAGGCATCTGCTCTTCACTTAGGGAACCTGAGTTTCTATCACAATATATCATGACATCAGACTTCACAGTGGATACTGAAGAATCTATAACTGGACATGTTTTCTTTTGCAAAATTTGCTTGTGAATGTAAAATTTCTTTTCCTTACAGAAGCTTTTTTTTAAAGGTATGTAGGGATCCAATAAAAATGAAGTGTCTACCATGTTTATTTTTAAAAACCAATCAGCATGCTGTAAACTGTGGTTATTCCTAATCATCGAATGCACAGTTCTCCTAGATACCATACTACTCCACAGATCTTTCATCTCTGAAGTTCGTTTACACCCGTCCTGGTTATTAGCCTTATACAACTTCTGTTAGCCTAGAGAAGCCTTGTCCTGGTTATGAGCCTGATAGAACTTTGGGATCGAATTTCGACCTCCGTGCAAAGTTTTGATTTATAAAGACATAATCTAATGAATTTGACAGGAGGCAGTCAGTCAAATTGGAATTTAATTTCTGGTGTCTGCTGAGTTCTGTGCTCTCCATTAAGAAGGAGGTCCTTGTTCAGATTGAATGCAGAGCTGACTCTGTGTCTGAAATGGGCCATCACTGCTTTGCTCTCCCACCAGCTCTTCATGGAGAAGATGTGCAGGTCTGAAAGGCTCCCCCTTTTAGGGGTGACCCCAGCACCTCCCTGGAGAGCTGTTAGACTGCAACCTTCCCTGACAGGTGCATGACCTGGGCTAATAATGCACAGGAATAAAAATATTTGGGGTTTAGTGAAGCAACTGAAAATATTAAACCACAATGTGGCTTATGTGAAAACTGACTTTCTCTATGCTGCAGACTCAGGGGGACAATAGTAGTTGCACTGTCCACATCCTGGGGGGTCTCAAGGATCTAATACCTGTGGAAGTGCTTTTTGAACAAACGCTGAGGCACTAACAGCCAGCTCTACACTCCTTGACAGAGAGCTCTGAGTGCCAATAGGTGGTGGCCTGCCGGCTCCGTCTTTGGCTGCTGTCTCTGCCTTTGTGTCCAGAAGTTTTGGCAGCTTGCAGATTCCCCAGCTTCTGGCAGGCTCTCCCTGCAGGCTGGTGATTTGCATTCCCCCACCTGTTGTAACTTCCGGCTCATATCCTCCTGAAGGCCAAGGACTCGGGCTGAACTGAACTTTCTTAGACTTCTCTCCTGAGTCTGCCACTTGTCCTATTGACACAGGCTGAGGATCCGCGGGAGTCACCAGAAAGAATATTCTCAGCCACTGCCACCTTCTCACCAATTGTGCCACCAGCTCATTCTGAACCCAGCTGGAATGTGAGAAGAATAATGGTAGAAGGGAAAAAAAAATAGTGTAATCAGACTGTAGCTGACAGATGCATTGTGGGAGCTCTTGCCTTCCTGGACGAGCTGTGCCTCGTCCCCAGATTCTGGGGTCTGGCCTTCCTGAGTCTTCAATCAGTGCAGACCACAGAAAAAAGGAGTCTGTACTCACCCCTGGCGAGCTCCGGTAATTCCCATGAGCCCTCAGCACAGGTCCTCTAACTCCTGTGACATCTGCCATCTCACAGGATCAGGCTTCTTTTGTGTTTCAAGTTTGCATTTTTAGTACCAGACTTGATGTCTTCCTTGGAAGGTCCTTAGCTGTGACCTTGATGATCAACCTTGCCCTGGCCAAGAACGTCCCTCCAGAAACAAGATCCCATTTTTTATTTTGCTTTTTTTCTGTGAGTCTCTGATTGGACCCTCGTGTGGAGAAACCCCCAGACCTAAGGCACAGCCACCCTCCTGGTTGTATTTTGCTTCTGCCTGGGGACTTGTTCTGCCAAGTTCCACTTGACAGATAAATTCTCCTTGTCTGTCATTGTTGGCAGGATCAAATCTCAGTTCTCCACACCCCTCCTGGCCATTGTAATTTGAGTTGCTGACTATCCACTACAGAATTAATCCTTCCTTAGGTCGTTCATTCTAGTGTAGCCCTACCCTATTTCCTGTCCCCATGTGTCCCTTGAAATCTGGCACCCTAGCTGAGCCAAGACATAGTCTACCTTCGGTGACCTCTACCCCAGGAAGTACTGCTAGCAGACATCCTGGTTCAGGCAGGACATCCTTCAACGACTGCTGCGGGGATAAAAGTCAAGTGGATTTAAATCAAGGGGCCATGGGACGTCAGCCTCAGCGGACCCTGCATTTGTGACTGTGAGGTGTTCCCATGCTCTTCCCTGGAAGCTTTGGAGTTTATCCTGGGAAGCCGTGGCCTAGAGTTAGATTCAAATAAAATTATCCTCTCACTAAGCTATAGGAAAAGAGGTCCACTGACAGCCTTTATGTACACTCTTAAACTTGTCATTGTGAGTACATTTTCTCCCACCAGAATTGCCCATGGGATCCACACGGAAGAGAAAGCTGGTTACTACTAACTCTGGGGTGGTTCTTGCCCACAGCCATTTAAGGGCCATCAAGCTAGCTCTCATCTGTAGCAGTGAGAGTGGTATTTCACAGACTTGGAATCTGGAATCTCTGTAAATTTCTGCTGGGCCTGGTGGCATGAAGGATCACTTGAGACCAGGCATTCAAGGCTGTAGTGTGTGATGATCACACAGGTGACTAGCCACTGCAGTCCAGCCTGGGCAGCACAGTATGACCCCATCTCTAAACAGTTCCATAATTTCAGGTATTAGGTTCTTGGTTTCAAATTGACAGTATTTTTGACAATTATATTTATATATGTATATTCATTTAAAGTGTTGTTCAACACAGTGATTTTTGTGATTTTCAACTTTCTTAGTGGAAAAGAGTCTAATTTACTGTTAAACTGTACAATGAAAGGAAGTTCTCGTACAATGAAAAGAAGTTCTGGTACATCAGATGGGTACTCTGACCCCCCGACCTTCTTTGCCTATGGTTTCTTGCCTACACAATGACACACGCCATGTGCAGTGTGTGGTGTGAGGGGAGAGCTGAGGGAAACTGGACTGGCCTTGATGTTTCTGTGTATGAATTCCTCCTTTCTTTCCTTACCCCTCCATCTTTCCCATCACACAAGGACCAGCCAGACTCTTCCAGCTTTCCTTGAATGCAGCTGCCACACTGCTTTCACAGTGATGAATTATTTTCAATCACTTGATTCATTGGAATGTTTGAAACTGAAACCCCATTCGATTAAGCAACTACCCATCATGTCTGTCTTCACTGAATCCTGGTGGTATTTGCTATCTTTAATATTAAACTTGACATTCAAGGCTAACCTCGGCAATATTGACTCTGATTCCCTCCAAAGAGGTTAACTTCATGAGAGTATGTAAGTACATTTTAAGATGCATGTGAATAGAATGAGGAAATCACTCAGTCTACCTCTCAGTGGGCTCTCCATCAGTCTATGCTTATGACAATACACACCAGTGCCCATCTCTGCTGTGACTCTCATAAGTACACATGGGATGGCACAATTTAGGGTCCATGCACAGAATCAGGATAAGAACCTCCAGTCAAGAGCCTTAAATTCATTACATCTTTTGCCCCATGTGGTAATTTTGTAGATCCTGGGGATCAGGAGGTGGGCATATCTTTTGGGGGGCTGCCACTCAGACCATCAGTGAACACTTGTCCACTTTGTGAGCCTTCATTTGTGTCCCCCAGCTGTGAGTTTGGTCTTGTAAACTCCAAGGAATGAATGCCCACAGGGTGGCTCGTTCCATCCCCAGAGAGTAGGGAGAGGGTGGATCTTCTTTACGTTGAGCCAAAAATCTAGCTTCTTACTCACAGCGCCTGTTTGCTTTCCAAATAATTCTGAGAATTAGAAGGAGAACGCTTCTGATCTTTCTTCCACAAGAAACCCTTTAAACTTAGCCAGTTCAAAGTGACTTCAACCTGGCTTTAGGTGCCACTTCTAAATCGTCCTTTTCTTCCTTATCCTTTTCATTTTCATGTACCGGGCAGCATTCACACTCTGCTGATCTCACTGCCCGCTGATGCTAAAGCTTTGACTCTGGCTTCCATCCTCATCAGGTTCACAGCATCCATTTTTCCAAAAGTCACCTGTAGCCTCTTAGTCCCAAAATGAGTAGCCTTTCCTTGGCTACCCTCTTTAATCTCTTGGCAACCCCTCTAAACTCCCTTATTTTCAGAACATGACACCTCCCCAGCTCTCCTCTCCTCTGGCTCTTTTTCCTCTCCTTCCGACTTCCCCGCCCTCATCTTCTGCCTTCTGTGGGGCTCTCCAGCGATTTCTCCTTGGTTGACTCCCATGCTTTTCCTTTGCCTCTCCTGCTATAACGTCATCTGTTTTCATGGTTTCAAACACCCCTTCCGTGTGGGCCACACTCCTTTGCTGTGTCCCAGCCCGCCTTGGCTGCAGCGGGGAGCATTTCCGTGTACTTCTGGGTAGCACGGCCTTCGCCTGCCTCTCTCTCATCCTGTTTCTCTCCTGAGGTTGCTATTTCTATGAATAGCATGACCATCCTACAGCTCAAACTTTCTGAATACATCAAGTCATCTTGATATATTCTCTTCCCTTGCCTCCCACATTTAGCGAGGCAACAAATTCTAATAATTCAACCAACTAAATCTCAAACTTCTTGGCTACTTTTTTCCCTGCTATCAACACCTTAACTCCTTCTTCTCCCACTTTTACCTGCTTCCAGATCACACCGGGATTTGGGAAAATGTAGATTCTGATCTGTGAGGACCAGGGTGGGTTCTGAGAATTTTCATTTCTAACAAGCTCCCAGGTGATGCCTACACTGCTCACCTGTGCTCAGGCCACACTGAGAAGGTCTATAGATAAGCCTTGCTCTTAATCTTAAAATGGTAATATACACATTATTAAATTAGAATTTTTTTTAACAAC
>NW_003852560.1:2106655-2109346 GCF_000181295.1 Otolemur garnettii | reverse complement strand
TTTTTTTTTTTTGTTTAACATTTTTCTCCTGAGACAAGGTCTTGCTCTGTTGCCTGGACTCACGTGCAGTGGTGTCATCATAGCTCACTGCGATCTCAGACTTCTGGTCTCAAGCCATCTTCCTGCCTCAGCCTCCCAAGTAGCTGGGACCAGAGGTGTGCACCACCATGCCTGGCTAATTTTTCTATTTTTTTTTGTAGAGATGAGTGTGTGAGGGGGTCTCACTCTTGCTCAGGCCGATCTCAAGTGATCCTCCCTCCTGGCCTCCTAAAGTGCTGGGTTTGCCAGTGTCCCCTGTTCCCAGCAGATTGTTCTTAATTGAAGATGAAATCTGACCATTTTTCTCTTAGCCTCAAACACTTTCCTTGGCATCCCCTTCCATTCCCTATTGAATAATGATGAAATGTTTTGAAGCAGTCTTATCCTGTTCCATGACTTGGGTACACATTTCAATCCTGTCTCCAGTCTCAGGGTTACCCTTCACTTTACCCTGAGGGCTTAGCGTTGTGGTACCCAGGCATCTTCTCTCCATCTTAGGGTGCTCTTTCTGTCCCATTTTCAGGGGTCCACATTTTAGCAATTTTTTTTTTTTTTTGAGACAGAGCCTCAAGCTGTCCCCCTGGGTAGAGTGCTATGGCTTCACTGCTCACAGCAACCTCCAACTCCTGGGCTTAAGCGAGTCTCCTGCCTCAGCCTCCCAAGTAGCTGGGACCACAGGCGCCCGCCACAACGCCCGGCTATTTTTTTTTTTTGGTTGCAGCCATTATTGTTGTTTGGCGGGTCCAGGCTGGATTCGAACCTGCCACCTTAGGTGTACGTGGCTGGTGCCTTAGCCGCTTGAGCCACAGGCGCCGAGCCATTTTAGCAATTTGTCAAAGACTACTTGAAATGTCATTTCTCCCTATGAATTAATCTTCTAGTCATTTATCAGAATCTCAGTTTTATCACTGATTACATTGCTTCTTTTTTTTGTATGTATATGTGTTTTTGTATAAAAATTATTTCTGCCTACAAAATCCTTGAAGATCTTTCATTTGTCTTTGATACATAATCCTCTGATATTTTTCTCTATACATCCCAACATTTACTGTGTACAGAGCTGGCATAGTAACAAACTTTTGCAACTTGACTTTAAATGTAAATCTACCTTCCTCTTTCTAAAATCTGCAACTTATTCTAAAAAATGGGCTGATTTAACTGCATAAAATCAATCTGCTTAAAACGGTCTGGCAATGTAGAGATATGTTTGCTTTGAATTTCTGATCAGTTAAGCACGTCTTTATTCAGCAGTTTCTCTGCTCCTTGGATGTGCTAGACACTTCGGATTTTAAGTATAGGGTATGAACACTGCTCAGAAGGGCCAAGATATTCTAAAGCCTTCTGGCTAATTTTGAGTGATGTTTTGATGGAAGGATAGTGATCATTCATTTTTGATGCTAGATCAAAATTACCTTTATTAACGACACACACTTTTAGACTGCTGGATTATCTGTTGAAATGGAAACTTTCAGATTCTTTAGATTCTTAAAGTCACAGGTGACCTTTTGAATTCTGAATGTGGGTCCATATTTATCTCTCTAACACATGTTATGTATAGGAATTTTACTTTGTTCTGTGAATGAATAGAAATGTGGAATAAAAACAGAATCTTTTAAAGAAAGATCTAACAACCCTTTTTGACATGTTTAATAATACTAATATTTAGGGTGAGGCATTTGAAAAACAAAAATAAAACATCATCTGAGCTGTGCATCATATGAGCCATTAACGGAGGACAGAATAGAAGGCATTCGTTGAAATGAAAATTCCTGTAGAAGTGAAAATCAATATTTCTCCTGGAATTTGGCAGAGGTAATTCTTAATAATAACGGATGTTTTTACTGCTGCCATATTTGCCATTTCTGAAAGTATCAGTTCTGTGGTGAAACTCTGGAAGATCATTTTTCTGTGTGGAAGGATTATGTTGGAGGAATCTAGAGTCATCAATCAGTGTGAGACTTCTGTAGTCTGGGATAGTCAAATTACGTAAAGAACACGTCCACATATTCCATCAAACCCCTGGCACTTTATCTGGTGGTTTAATACATATGTCTTCCTCATGGTATTACATGTTTCTTTTAGAATTTATACCAGTGAAAACTGAACCTCTCTTGGAATAATGAAAGCAACTACTTGATAATAAGATGAAGCCATCTATATTTTTATTTTTGCATTGGCTACTGAGAAACTCAGATCTAAAAATAACTTTCAACCATAATAGCCAGCTTTTCCTTGCCTTTTCAGTATATTACTTTTTTTATTTCTAGTATTTTTTTATCTTTCAATATTCATATAAGCACCCTCAGACTCTATCTGTGAAATGGGCAGCATGTAATCTAGAGATGCATAGCCTAAAATTATACCTGTGACAATATACTTAGATATAAAGGTAAGAAAAAAAAGAAAGTAAATGGATACTTTTGGAACAAATCAACAGAGACAAATCCTTGGAGGTCTGATAATACCAGCAATAACCAGGAGCAAAGAAACTAATTATTAAGTCAATGCCAGGCGTACAGGGCAAGCACCAGTGATGATGGTGGTGATGGTGATGATGAAGATTATAATGATGACTGCTGAAAATGTATAAGGGTTCATTATTTTCAGTCAATATATCATTGAAGAAACAACTCTTTTTTTTTTTTTTTTTTT
>NW_003852560.1:2094622-2106564 GCF_000181295.1 Otolemur garnettii | reverse complement strand
TTATTTTTGACTGTAATCACTGTGCTGTAAAATAGATCTCCCAAACTTATTCTAACTAACTGAAACTTTTCCCCATTGATCAGCATCTTTGCAGTCACTCCCTCAGCTCACGGAAACCACCATTCCACTTTCTCCTTTTTTTTAAGTTCTAGTTTTGTGAAATTCCACATATAAGTGACAACATGTGGTATTTCTCTCTCTGGGCCTGGTTTATTTCACTTCAACTAATGTGCTCCAGGTCCATCTATGTTGTTATAAATGGAGGATTTTCCTCTTTCTTAAGGCTGAAGAGCGTTAACGTTGTGTCTGTTCACCACGTTTTCTTTACCCATTCATCCATGGGGGGCCCGTGGGTCAAGTCCATGTGGCTTTTACAAATGGTGCTGCAGTACACCCGGGGGTGCCGACACCTCTTTTTTGACATACTGATTTTAATTCCTCTGGCTAAACGCCCAGTAGTGAGACTGCTAGAACAAAGGGTAATACTACCTTTAATTTTTAGGGAATCTTTATCTGGTTTTCCACAATGGCTATTTTAATTCACATGCCCAGTAACAGTATGCAAGGGTCCCTTATCTCTGCATCCTCCCCAATGCTGGCTTATTGATAATCATTCCTCCTCTTGATAATAGTCATTCTAATGGCATGAGGTGATGTATTATTGTGGTTTTAATTTGCATTTCCCCAGGTAATTAGTGATGTCAAACATTTTTTTAATATACGTTTTGGCCATTTGTATATCTTCTTTTGAGAAATGTCTGTTTGTGCCCTTTGCTCACTTTAATTGAGTTATTTGTTTTCTTGCTACTGAGTTGTATGAATCCCTTATTTTGATATTAACTCTTTATCGGATGTATATTTTGTGAAGATTTTCTCCTATTTCATAGGTTGTCTCTGTATGCTGTTGATTGTTTCCTTGACTGTGCAGAAGCTTTTTAGTTTGATGTGATCCCATGTTATCTATTTTTGCATTTTTGAGGTCTTAACCATAAAATCTTTGCCGGTACCAATGTCTTCAAGTGTTTCCCCAGTGTTTTCTTAGAGTAGTTTTATATTTCAGGTCTTAAATTTGTCTTTAATGCATTTTGATTTGATTTTTTGTATTAGGCATGAGATAAGGGCCCAGGTTCACTCTTCTGCCTGGGAATATCCAGTTTTCCCAACAACATTTGTGGAAGAGACTGTTCTTTCTGCATTGTGTGTTCTTGGCAACTTGTTGGAGATCAGTTGACCGTAAAGGCCTGGGTTTATTTCTGGGCTCTCTGTTCTAGTCCACTGGTGTGTCTGCTTTTATGCCAGTACCATGCAGTCAACAACCCTCTTTGAATAGAGATTGCTGTGATCTTTATACATACAATATATTACATATCCACACACAGATAGAAAAGGAAACTGAAACATAACTAAGGGGATGACATTTCCCTAGTGTAAATAGCTAATAATGTCAGACAAGGTCAATGAATCCAGGCCTTCCTATCTTGATTTTATATAATATACATGCATGCCTTTCTGATTAGAAGCACGGAACCAAGCCAAACAACAACAACAACAAAAAATAGACAATCCAGAGGTCTAGGCTGGAAGAGAAAATCAGGAAGGAGGTTCTGGAAGGGAATGAAATATTTCTGCCATCTTAGGGAAAGACCTAGCCCTTTTGGAACCACGGGTGAGATACTGATTAGCTAGGTCAGGTCTCAAAGTCAGACCAAACTGAATAAAGAAACAGGTGCCTTGGTCAGAAGGCTGTGCTGGGTGTGCAGCGTGTGGCCGCTCTCCTGGGTGTGCAGCGTGTGGCCGCTCTCCAGCTTCAGCATGGACAGAGATGGGTGCCCAGTAGCACTTTCTTATCTTGCCTTCATAACTCCCACCTCCTGCCTGCGTTTTCCATACCTTACTCTCTCTATGTTCCTCTGACTTTGGCATATTTGACTTGACTTTCCTTCAGGCGCCTTTTTTTGGTCCTGAAA
The DNA here is from genome assembly GCF_000181295.1 of Otolemur garnettii. NCBI lineage: Eukaryota > Metazoa > Chordata > Mammalia > Primates > Galagidae > Otolemur > Otolemur garnettii. Next base: position 2,104,597 of record NW_003852560.1, on the reverse strand, counting down.
TTTTTCGAGTTATCATTCTCTGTTTTGTCCTCTCCTGATTTCTCGGCTCTTTTCTGTGACTCTGTCTCTTTCCTGCTTCCATTTTTTTTTTTGTAATCCCATGAAATATGGCCCTCTTATCATTCTGGAGAACTGATCACCTAAAATCACACCTTAACACACTCCAGGGCAAAGTTAAAACTCGGATTTGATGTCTCCGCAGCATCCCACTCATCTCCCTCCTTCCTTGGGCCCTAAGGTGCCAACTTCTCATGTTCTCTTCAACCCTTGAACTTGTTCCTTTCAAGTCTCCATCATCCTTGGCAAGATTGAATATAAATCCTTTGTAATATTATCAGCTGCAGACTCTAAAGGAATTTTTGAGACTATCTAATTTGGGTCTTGTTTTGGATTTGAGGAAACTGAGATCCCAAGAGCTTGAATGCCAGTCTCAAGGCCACACCATTCTTAAGCCTGGATCTCCTGACTCCAGGGCTCAGTGTCTGTGCACTCCAGGCCAAGGCACCTCCTGGGGACCAGCTGGCCTCCTTCCTCACTCTGCATCCTCTCTCGATGACCTCAGCGGCATTTGTGGCATCAGGTATCAGTGGAAACAGATCTCTCGTCTCATCCCTTCTCCCAAGTGCAGCTCTCCATTTCTGACCCTCCGTGAGACAGCTCTCTATCCGTCAGGCACCTCTGATGTCTGTTTTGGACCCTGTAACCCATCACCTTTTTCCAAAATATGCCATTCCTCCTATTTTCCCTGTATCAATTGATTGCATAACAGTCTTCCCCCTGGAACTCAGCCTGGAATGCTTTTTGAATTTTTATTTCCTTTATGCCTTCACTCACTATATGTGATTCCTAAGGCCTGTTGGATTTTCCTGAACTGTATCTCATTCATTCCTTCTCTCCTTTTCCCACCACTGTTCCCTAGATACAGGTCTTCCTATCATCTCCCCCTTGTACAGCTTGAGTAGCTTCTAACATGACTCCCTGATTCCAGGGTCTTTTGGATTTTACAGTGAGATACACAATGCAATGCACAATGTCACCTCTATGTAACTTTCAATTTCATCTCCCTCCACTCCTCTGCCAGGCTATGGTGGCCACATTAGAGGGCTTGAGGTTCTCCTATGTGCTTTCATTCTCCTGCCTCTAGAATTCTGTGGAAGTCTCCATACTAGCTGATATTTGCTATCCCTAGTGTGGCTGTAGCAGTCCTCCAAATATCATCGCATTCCCCAAGAAAGTAGTTATCTCTCAGTATCATGGGGGATTGGTGCCACGACCCCGGGCAGGGACCACAAACTGAGGATGTTCAAGTCTCTTCCATACAATGGCTCAGTATTTGCATGTAACCTATACACAGCCTCTGTGCCCTTAATCTCTGGGTTACATACAATACCTAAGACAATGCCGATGTATCATTTTACTTGAGTGGATTCAGCAGGATACTGAGTGAGGGGACAGATTTCAGTACTGCTTTTGGAAACTTTATGGAAATATTTTTAAAAAATATTTTTGATCCAGGGTTGGTTAAATCCACGATCATGGCGGGGGGGAGGGGAGGATGCATATCTTTTTAATTCCCATGCTCTTATAGTGTGTTCTACTCACGTCCATCATAACATTTACCGCACTTGTTTTCCTTAGAGTAAATTATGTAAACAATGATCTTTCCCTTCCAATTCTGAGTGTCTCCCTGGGAGCCATCCGTTATTTATTTCTCTATACCCAGGACGTTCCACCGTGTAGAATTCACTAAATTGGATGATGCTTCTGGTCCCTGTGCAAGCAAACTTTCCTATGTTTCCTTCTCTGATGTATCCCAAGGGCCTGCTTGACACACAACAGTCTTGCATTAAGTATTTTTTGTTGAGTGAGTTCCCTGTTACTATTTGTTTTGGAGGAGAAAAAGAAAGCTGAGTTTTCAGTGTATCTTGATAGTGACAATACTTCATGAGTTGTAAAGAGTAGGTCCTGATGGGTGTTATTTAGAATATAATGGAACTTCCCAGATGAGATTAAGAGCTTTACTTCCTGGGAGTGATATCTGGGTAGATATAATGGTTGTACTGGTGACACTCAAATGTTAAGAGGTACATTTTTTTCAGATAACATCCCCCAGATGATGGTTCTCATCAACTAATGTTAATTGTTAGCATTTTTAAAGTATTTGTTATTGGTGGTTCATCCTTTACATCAAGTATCCAGTTTGCCTGGTAACCTCTGGAAAGGCTTCCAGTGCAAGAATTTGGGTGATAGTCTAAAACTGTGGCCAAGGATCGTATGCACCAAAATCAGATGGAATGAATGGCTACTGAAAATGCAGTCTTGGATATGATACCAGACCCACTGAACCAGGATGGAAACATGGCTTGTCAATTTGCATTCTAAATAAATACTGTGCCTTAGATGATACTTCTGCTTATTAAATTTTAAAAGTAAGAAATTCATCAGCAGGGAGTAGGGTGGGGGTAGAGAGAGAGAGAGAAATTTTCTTTTTCTTTTTTTCTGAATAGATTAATAGCCTGGGTTGGCAAGGAATACATTATCTTAGGCTGTTCTCTTTAGTAAGATAATTTGTGTTCAATTGGGGTGTTTCTCAGGCTTTGCAAAGGGTGGAGTGCTCTTTCATGCTGGAATCGAAACGTAGTGGAGTAAGAACTCAGATCTCAGTTGGAGAATTAAGATGAAATGGATTCTATCAAATGTATCCCTGGTGTACAAAACATACATATAATTTTTTTGGGGGGGGGATATGGTTACCAATGTTCACAAGGTGTTGTAAAATCAGAAACCGTTATCTAAAATGTAAGCAGTTCCCAGAATTTTTGTTTGTTTCTTGAGTTATATCAGTGACTATCATAAACAGAGGTGATTTCACATGAGTATAATGCTGTATTTAGGGCTTAGATCTCTACACAAGTATATCACATATATTACTGATATAAAGAGCAGGATGTCAAAAAGGCAAATATAAAATAGTTTAGAACTTATGCCTGTGTGCACATTAGTTTCATTATTATGAACATTCTAAAATATGAACGTAAATTGGTTTTGCCCATCCATTAAAAGTATTTTAGAAGGGTCTATAAATGAGTATATTAAAAAAATTGTGTACGTTGCAACTAATACTTTTTCTCAAATTTAATGTAAAGTAATATATTGAGCAGGGTGTGCTGACTCAATAATCCTAGTACTCTGGGAGGCCTAGGCGGGTGGATTGCTTGAGTTCAGGAGTTCAAGACAAGCCTGAGCAAGACCAAATCTCTGTCTCTACTAAAAATAGAAAAATTAGCTGGGCATGGTGGCAATCTCCTGTAGTCTTGGCTACTCAGGAGGCTGAGGAAGGATGAGTCCTTGAGCCCAAGAGTTTGAGGTTGCTGTGAGCTATGTTGCCACAGCATTCTACCCATAGTGACAGAGTGAGACTCCATTTCCAAAAAATAAAGTAGTATATTAACTTAAGAAATAATGAGCTTAACAATCACTCTGTTTCTCAGAATTTCAGAAATTCGTGTGGTAGCAAAGACCCGGGACCCAGGTGATCTATAGCCTTGTCTGTTTCCACCCCTTCTGCTGGTCATTTACTGGCTCATTAAATTTATTAAATTCCTGAACTGTGTCACATACGGTTCTTTTTTTTTTTTTTTTTTGAGACAGGAGCCTCAAGCTGTCCCCCTGGGTAGAGTGCCGTGGCATCTCAGCTCACAGCAACCTCCAACTCCTGGGCTCAAGCGAGTCTTCTGCCTATGCCTCCCAAGTAGCTGGGATCACAGGCGCCCGCCACAATGCATGGCTATTTTTTGGTTGCAGCCGTCATTGTTGTTTGGCGGGCCCGGGCTGGATTCGAACCCGCCACCTTGGGTGTACGTGGCTGGCACCTTAGCCGCTTGAGCCATAGGCGCCAAGCCTCACATAGGGTTCTAAGGAGAGAGATACAGGGACAAGTGAGCAGGACAAGATGCTGCCTTCAAGGAATTTGTCTCCTTGTAATAATCCACCAAATTTGGTCTAGTACTGACAAAGCAAATTTCTCAACAGGTGTGCCTCTCCTTGGAGTCAAAATCACAGAAGGTGAGGATATTAGGCGAGTGTGGCCCGTTAGATGCATGGCCATCCTTAGGCCTTACCTTTTAAAGGTGGGGCTTAGGTTTAATTTTCCTTAAGAGAATAAAATGACTGCTTTCTGGAAAAATTAGACTGCTAATCCTGATTTTTGCCACTAGATGGCAGACGCCTGCACGTGTGTGTCCAATGAGTGGATGGAATTTTGAAGGCCCAGAAGGTGCCACTTGATGTGAACAAAAATGTTTAATTTCACAGGAGTGAGAGATGGGAGCCGCTGTTCTGTTCTGTGAACTCCATGTTTTAAATAAGACCATTCTTTTGCTCTCTGGAATTTTGTTTTCTATCTGGCTCCCTGCTCTTTCCTTTCCACATGGAGGATAAGACGTCCCTTCGAAAAGTCACATATATTTTTGAAATGAATAGAGGGCCCCTCTGTGTGCTTTGACAACTTTCAACAGTGTCCTGTTTACATGAAAACGTTAAAACAGGCTTTGTCAGTTGAGCTATAGATGAATGCACGGGTGGCTCTCCGGAGCATGCTACTTTTCCAGACATGAGGGAAACAAATTTTTCATTTTCCTACCATGATGGAAGGGACGAGATAACTGGATACTTTCAGCTCGATTCCTTCCATTTCTCTACCATGAGTTAAAAAAGTCCAAAGAAAATGAAGTGTAAAATAGAAACAAAAACTGGTGTACATGAGGAGCCAACCCATCAAGTAAATAACTAAGCATGTCTTTTGGAAAATCCAGGGCGCCATATCGTGAGTTTTCCAGGTCCAAACCAGACAGAGCTGTACAGGAGGAGTGCCCGCTGACACTATAAATTTCTGCAAAGCCCAGACCAATTATAGATGCTGATGTTGACTTCCTAAGCAGCTTGGATAAGATCATTTTAAGGCATCTGGGTTCAGGAAGGGGCTGTGAAAAAAAAACTCAAAGCTAAGTCTTGACCCTAGATGTGTGTTTACAATCTACAAATATGTTAACTTGTAAAGTACAGTGATCTGAGCCAAGTCATTCTTGCAATTCAGGGGGGGGTAAGAGAAGCCAGATCATTCTGGAGAGTTACCAGGAGTTTCTTCCTTTAAGGGATTTCCCTTGAGAGAGATACTTTAAAGGCCCAGCGAGATTTAAATAGGTGGACATGCAGGGTAGAAGTTTCAGGAAGAACATGCCTTGCAAGGGAAAATTCCTTGCCTTTTTTTGTGTATACCGAGAACACTCCACCTCAGAATCTTTGCATTTGCTCCTGTATCTGTTTGGAACACTCTTCTAGGAATCTATACAGCTGGCTTCTTCACTTCTTTTAGGGCTGTCCTCAAGTGCCATCTGATCCGGCTGCATTTTCTGATTGCTTCATCTAAGCAGCAGGCGTCACTTCCATCGTTTACCCTCTCCTAAATCTGCTGTCCTTTTCTTCATAGCGTCTGTCACTGCCTGACATCATAATATACTTACTTCTTCACTTATTGTCTGTTAACACCTACAGCAAACCCCCACTGCAATATGAGCTCTCTGAGACTAAGGACTTAATAAATAGACTTTTTTTAATTGCCGAATCTTCAGTTCCTAGAACATTGTCTGGCCCAGGATAGACTTAAAAAAAAACAAAAAAACAAAACAAGAACTGAATAAATGAATATTCCGGGTCACTTATTTATTTATTTTCTTAATTGCTGAAAGGATAACTGACGAGCCCAAGTCTCATATTGCTCTCATCCAGGGTCTCTTCTTTTGGACCTTGACATTGAATCCCCACTAACATTGCAATAGACAATAAATTATGCTGCAGTACCCCTGAAGAGCAAGGAAATAAATGAGCACATGGAATCCCATTTACCTGAGCACGCCTCGCTCTGTTTCTGATAATGCTGTTTTTCCCCATCAGAAGTAGATCAGAGAGAACAAACTTGTTCGTTTCCAATTTCTAAACAATGTATGTAAATGCTCATTTACTTAATGATGAACATGTACATTAAAAAGGAAATAAAGACATTCCCTAGGTCATAAAATGAAAGAGAAAGATGGGGCGGCACCTGTGGCTCAAAGGAGTAGGGCGCGGGCCCCATATGCTGGAGGTGGTGGGTTCAAACCCAGCCCTGGCCAAAAACTGCAAAAAAAAAAAAAAAAAAAAAAAAGAGAGAGAGAGAGAAATGGAGCAGGGCTTTCTAAATTTGGATTTCTGTGGTATGCCTTAGAAAGTCAACAGCAGAGTACTTATTATGGGGCACTGTGTAAAATGTAACAGGTCATCAAAAGTATGTTGGTCCCCAATGCTCTTAATTGGCTCCAAAACACTTAATTTTTATATTACTTGCTTGTTTTTAGCATATGAATGATATGATTTCTAGGGATCCACTTATGCTGAGGCTCTTTAAAATAACCGAATAGTATACTTTATTAGATTTTTCACATTCAAATCTAAGTCCTGAAATATTGCTAAACATGCTTGGAGGTTCAGTATTCTTTATTTTTTTCCATTCGTTCATTAAATATTTATTGGGCAGCTGCCAGTGCAGGATGCTGCTTATTGGAGAGACAGCGATAAGGGAAGAAGGCAGGATCTTGCCTTCCTGGAGCCTGAAGGCTTCTTGGGACTTATGTGGACCCACTTCCTTTTCTTGCCGTTGAGAAGTAGCTCTAAAAAAATTGTCATGTAATAAATGATCTGCTTTGAAGGATGCTGACATGGGCATTATGGTAAGAAGATCAGTAGATCAGTACCCTCATACTTTAATTTATTTTTTTTTGCCATTTTTGGCCAGGGCCGGGTTTGAACCTGCCACCTACGGTATATGGGGCCAGGGCCCTACTCCTTGAGCCACAGGTGCCACCCCACACTTTCAATTTTGATCTGAAGTTGGTCAGGTAGAGGAAACTCACTGGATGCATTGTTTCTTTAAAACTTAAGACCAGCAGGTCTCACACACATGCACTCAAGTTTATGAAATATTTTGATAGAGCCTGAACAGACCTCAGTTGGGTGTGAATTTTTACATCTCATACCTTCCTGTCTCACATATCTAAGTGAAAATCTTTGGGCTCTGAATCAAAGCACAAGACAGTACTTGTACACATGTGACCTCTAAGCGGGTATTTACAAATTTAGAAAGTTATTTTACTAGAATAACATGGCAGTTCATGGTCAAATAGAATTTTCGGTTGTTGGGAGATTCAGTTATATCTCTAAAAGGAAGTGAGACATTGGGGGTTGGGATCAGGAACTCATTGAATGTTGAATATCTTTGGTCAAAAAAAAATCCATGATCTAGAAACTAGAACAGTTTTTGTTTGAGGTTGTCCAATGTTGTTTTCCACAATTTTTAAGAATATTCTGGGGATGGCATTGGTATTGGGATGTCTGTTATCAATTTTATTTATCTATTTATTTTTATTAAATCATAGCTGTGTACATTAATACAGTCATGGGGTACAGTGTGCTGTTTTTCTATACAATTTGAAATATTTTCATCAAACTGGTTAACATAGCCTTCATGTCATTGTCTTAGTTATTGCGTTAAGACATTTATATTCTACATTTAGAAAGATTCACATGTACCCTCATAAGATGAATCACAGACGTGATCCCAATGGTTTTCAATCTCAAAACGTTCTCAGGCTCCCAGAATTGTGAGTGTCTTCTCAAATTGTTATCAATTTAAAGTCCACAATTCTCCAACCATAATATTTTCCTTTAACAAGTATTTCTTAACTGGATATTTTTCATTACCCTCCCAGTAAGGAGCCTTTCAGATTTTTTTTTCCCCTAATCACCTCTACACCCCATGAAATTTTAATGCTGTAATATTCTGTATATCTGTTCATATAATATGGCCACTGAGAGGGTCAGAAACCATTGCATAATCTGAGATGCTTTTCACCCTCTAAGAACCCATTTTCATGCCCTAGGGGATGATGTCATCTCCGTAGAATGTAGGTATCAATCATTTAGAGGGCAGAAGACTCTTCCTGCTGGGGGGTGCTCTGGCTGTGGTGGGAGAGCATCCACTCAGCACCCCTCACACCTCAAGCCCTCCAGTTGCCACGTTCATTCTTCCCTTGAAACGGGCCGTACCTTAGTTGAAATATGCAAGCTCCCTTCTCCACCCACTTCCTCCATCTCCTTTCTGTTGATTCCTCAGATCCTTCCAGACCTGGCCCCTGAATTCTCTGCTGTCCCTGTGGAAGGATTTCCATTTAAACATCTATGACATGGCCCCTCAACACTTGGTTTCTGAGAAGCCTAAAAGATCAATATATTTTTCTGAGGCGAAATAAGAAATTCTAAGCATGATTTCATTTTATCTTCCAAGTTCTTAACTGCTCTGTCCAGCCTCCGTGCTGTGGGCGTCCTCAAACTTGAAATCTGCCTGTTTTCACTGCTGCAGATGAGTTGAGATCCAGCCCCGCCTAGGTCAGTTCACTCTTATTTTGTTACACAGTTGTTGTGTTCTGGTGTCACTAATGGGTTTTGAAGCTTTTGTGATCCTTTAGTTTGGGGTCATACAGTTATTAGGCTTAGAGAGGGAATGAAGAAGAAATGAAATGCACTGAGCTCCCCTGTGAGACAGGCCCTCTGCTAGGTGTCTTTAGAGATTCAAAATGATTCCCGGGGTCCACTCCGTGTCAGAGTCTTTGCTTGGTGGCCTGGGTATGTGCTCTGACAACAGTGTGTCTTTACTTCTATCAACGTTTTTTCGTTTGTTTTACTTAGCCTACAGCTTATTTAGACAGCAAACCGAAATTAGACACCATTTCCAACTGGCAGACCCAACCAAAAGGAAAACAAATAAGAAATAAGTTATTTGACTCTACTTGTTCTTACTGTATGTTCTGTTAGTTGATTATGTATCTTTTCATATTTAATCTTAATTTTATAAAAGGAATGACTGCATACCATTTATAAAGTCATGGACTTCCCAAGGCTTCTGATAAAATAATAGCAGCCCCCAGCACCCTTACCCCCACTCCATTCTCACTCCTGACAGGCGATCATTTTCAACTCTTGAGGACTGTTTTTTCTGTTATTACTTCTAGCAGGTTTAGACTGCTGTGTTTTGCCTTTTAGAATTTATTTTCTATTACAGAAGATTTTTGCCCTGTAATAAATCTCTTTTCTTATACTCCCAAGAACATCATACCAAAAATTTTGGTTGTATCAATATTCATTAACATCCTTTGGCTGTATAAATAATACTGATGAACTACTTAGTGAACTATGATGCTATCTTATTTGTTTGTTTGGTTTTCTAAGAATTAATATTTGTGTCAAGTCCTCCCTTTTTTCCTCCTTCCCACTCTTCTTTCTTCCCTTCTTTTCTCTTTTCCTTTTCCCTCCTTCCCTCCTTTCTTTACGCCTTTTCTTTCTCCTTCCTTCCTTCAGAAGCCATCCAGCCTCTGGCTCTGGGAGGACTGGCTGCTGTCCTGTCCTGTCCTACAGCTGTGGTCTAGGGGTTCCCTTCCCTTTACTGTCCTGTCCTTGTGCCTTTTCTTCAGAGTTCCTCTATTTCATTATCTGAAGAATGAAGGAAAATTACTATACCCGCCTCTGCTGGTTATCAGGAAGGTGGAAATGAGTCCATGTGTAAGTACATTAGAACTTGGCACATAGTGAACACCCCCAAAAGGTATTTTTGCTATTACACATACTGTTTTATTGCTATCAATATTTATGTTTCTCTCATTATCTTACTTGCTTCATAGGAAGATTCTCTGGATAATAGGAGCAGAGTGAGTGGGAGATGTCTGTAGAATAAGTTAAGAGCATGCAGGATGGTTTATGCATATAATTGTAATTATTGGAATTGTTAAGACTGGTCCTCTGTACTGCACACTTCCTTCAAGGATAAATCAGAACAGATGTCACTGGCAGGAGGAATGGAGAGCTGTCTCCAGCTGTCCGGGGTTTGCT
>NW_003852560.1:2093419-2094513 GCF_000181295.1 Otolemur garnettii | reverse complement strand
TCTGTGTCTGGCAAAACAAGCTCGTTTGCGATGAAGGTAGGAAATGAACTAAGATCTGGATTTACATCCCAGATTGGTGGGGTCTTGTAGTATTCTTGAGTTTATGAGTTTCAGTGAACTCCCTCCAATGTCATTTTGAATAAAACTATAGGGCATGAAGTAAAGGAGTGGCTGAGTTAACCTAGAGAACTCGCTTATGGAGGTAATTTAGTTAATAATCCCAGGGAAACGTTCAAGGTCAATGGGACTCATACGTTGCTTTGCAGCCAGTGTAGCGTGGGGGTGTGAAGGATCCACACTGTTACATGTACATTTTCTTTTTAAATAACCAAATGCAAGTTTGTTTTCCATTGTTGTTATTAAGGTTTGCTCTGGTTTTTAAAATCAGTATTGATGACATAATTTTAAATCATATGGATATGTCAAAATAATATAAAACGGGAGTAAGGTGTCTGTTGGAGAGAAATCTAGGCTCCTGGTGAGAAGAATTTGAGTTTTAAACTTTGGTAGCCCTTGTTGTTTGTGGTACTGCCGTGGTACTTTTATAAGCAGCTCCCATGTTGTCCTTAGGAACAGGTGCTGTCTCTACAGCTAAGAAGCTAAATGTGTTTGTGTCTGAATGTCGGGGCACCTCATCACTGCTCTGCTCTTTTTTTCATTTACTCCTTTGTTTTCTTTCTATTCACAATTAATTTTGCATTGAACATGCATGCTTTGATGACGGGGGAAATGCTTGGCTTTGACATCAGTGAAAGGGATCATTCTCCACTGAATGACACAAGTGGCCTACTTTTTACAAAAGTTGTTAATTTCTTTCTCAGGTTGATTTCAATGCATGTAAGACATTCTGAATATTCATTGAGGTTGTGTCTACCTAAGGCAAGTGTTCACAGCAGCTTGATGTCATTTGGAAGAAACCATCCTCCAATGTTTCCCAATTTTCTGTGTTATGTGACGTTAAATAAACATCAACTTCTCTCTTATGTTTGTCCCAAAGCAGGTAGTAGGAAATCTGGAACAGAACACAAAATATTTTAGATCAGATAACATAAATCTTGAAATGAGAGCTGGCGGGTTCGAATCCAGCCCAGGCC
>NW_003852560.1:2084734-2093018 GCF_000181295.1 Otolemur garnettii | reverse complement strand
TTTCTTGGAAGTGTCTGCCCTTAAGGATCATGCAGCTAGTGGTGAAAATGCTACCAGCTTGTGTGAAAGCAGAGTTTGACTCTTTCATATAAAATAATTCATTGGCCGGGCATGGTGGCTCATACCCTTAATCCTAGCACTCTGGAAGGTTGAGGTGGGAAGATCAATTGCTTGAGCTTCTAGCCTGAGCAAGAACATGACTCTGTCTCTACTAAAAATAGAGGATGAAGCAAGAGGACTGTGCAAGCCCAAGAGTTTGAGTTGCTGTGAGCTGTGATGATGCCACAACACTCTAGCCAGGGTGACAAAGAGACACTCTGTCTCAAAAAAATAATAATAAAATAAGGGAATCCACCCATCTCGGCCTCCCAGAGTGCTAGAATTACAAGGGTGAGCTAGCGACCAGCTTGAGCAAGAGGGAGACCTCCATCTTTCAAAATAGTCTGGTGCTGTGGCAGGCACCTGGAGTCTCAGATACTCGGAAGGCTGAGACAAGAGGATCGCTTGAGCCTAAGGGTTTGAGGTTGCTGTGATGTCATAGCACTCTACCAAGGGTGACAAAGTGAATCTCTGTCTCAAAAAACAAAAAATATAATAAAATAATTCATGGGTAAAATATCAATATTAATATTTATAAAACTGATTAAGCATACCCTGAAAAGCTCGAAGTAGTTTTCTTATATCATTTAATTCTTAAAACAATATTGTAGTATGTTATTTAACAGATGAGTTTGATAGATGAGTATAATGTTTAATAAATGGTTATAATGAACCAGAGATAGGTTCAATAATTTACCAAATCAGGTTTCACATGAACAGTTGTCTGATTCTGATTCTGGAAAAAGGTGTTTGTGATTTCTGGACTAACAAACCGATCTTAGGATGAATACAAAAAAAAAAAAAAAAAAAAGAAAATGTAATTTTTTGTAGATGATACTTAAAAAAAAAATCCTTCCGTGTCAAAATAACAATTCATTACATTAAGAAAATTAAGGCCAGAATAAAATATAAAAAGTAGGGAAATAAAAGGAATTGGAGGAAAGTATAAAGTTAACAACTAAGAAACCTCAATTAGGCAAGGAAAAATCAAATGTATGTAAAAGTGTAATTCTTTGTACTTCTGGTGACCCAATATAATACATTTTCATTAGCAAGTGATGTTATATGTATAGCAAGAAAGATGTGACTGTTTAAACAATAGCTTGAGGGGAGATAAAACAATTTTTAAGTTAGACTTCTAACAATATTCTAATCATCCCTCAGTTCATTCATCTAAGTAAGAACACCCCATATACTGAGAATAATGTTTTCTATGCGATTTACATACTGAGTCAGTGGTTTCATGCAAATAAGGCATTGTTAATATAAATATAATTTCTATGTCTGGATAAGGTTTCCCGAGTAGACAGAAATTAAGGAAAGAAAAGCAGAGTTTAAATATTCATATGTACTGGTGGGCCTCAGCCATTGTGCCTCAGTTCTGTGATTACTACCTGTTGAGAGAAAAAGAAAAGTCTTTTAGGAAAAGAATTAAGTATTTTGGAGAAACTAGATTTGATCTGAATTCTAAAATCCATTTTAAACTGGCAAAATCTTGGAGATCATACTTTGTAAGACATTTTCCATGATTATATTGGTTTTTATTAAGTGGTAACTTAATTTTGTGGACTAATTTTTGTTGGGTTTGATTATGGAGTTCACTCTAAAGTTTAGATTGAAACAATTAGTTATCAGTATAGGAACTGACCATTGGTGTATCTAGTAAACTGGAGGGTTTTTTTCAAAACCCCTTGATAAGGAGAGATTTTTCTTTTTCTTTCTTTTTTTTTTTGTAGAGACAGAGTTTCACTTTGTTGCCCAGTAGAGTGCCTGTGCTGTCACAGCTCACAGCAACCTCCAGCTCTTGGGCTTAGGTGATTTTCTTGCCTCAGCCTCCCAAGTAGCTGGGACTACAGGCTCCTGCCACAACACCTGGCTATTTTTTGTTGTTGTTGTTGTTGCTGCTGCAGTTTGGCTGGGAGCAGGTTTGAACCTACCACCCTCGGTATATGGGGTCAGTGCCCCATCCACTGAGCCACAAGCACCGCCCAGGAGAGATTTTTCTTTACAGAACAATAGCACTGTTCTTGGGAATGAAGAGTAGAGCTTCTGGCAGGCATTTCATTCCCTTTCTGTTGAACCTGATTGTTCTGAAGAATAATATTCAGCAACGTGAGTTAGAGTGAAACATACTTGTATCTTTTCAGTGAAAACATGTTGGTCCATAGTAATGATTATGAGATAATCAGGTACAGTTGTGAATTGTATTCTTCTTTTTACTACAAATGAATATTTTCCTCCTTTTCGGAAAATGATTTCAAGAACTAGTCATTTTTAAGTCAAGATGAAAGGTTTAAATGATAAGATTTAACCAGAACTATGTTCTTAGATCTCAGATTCATTACATGGTTGGAAGACTAGGAAAATTTCAGGAAGGATTTAGAGAGAACCCTCCTTTTCTCCAAATAAACATGGTTTGCCCAGATCCCTGCCTGCTTATGTTACTTCAACTCTCAGTTAAGTATGAGCAGGGTCCGAAAAGGAAACTGAACTAGCAAGTCACAGCACTGTTGATGAGGGTGGAGGTGGGAGAACCATCAGGGAGGAGAATGGTAGTAAAAATTGCTTAGCAATCTCATGGGTCAAAAGTGTTAACATGAGAGGATAATCGATTGTATAAACTCTTGAGGATTTGGGGGTCCATTTGTAGGATGCAAAAAAAAGCCTGCAAACGACAGCATCCCCTGGTACCCGAGGGCACCTAACAACAGGCTCCCTAGATGATTTTGCAGTCAGCCTTACCATCTGCTTCAGCATTTAGGGGGAAGGGAGAGGCAAGTGAACTTCCCATCAGCCTTCTAAGATGTGAAGAAAACAGTTTCAGCTGTGAATATGCATTGCTCACACATGCTGTTTTAAACGAAAAAAATGTGTGAATGGAGAAAAACTTGATGAAATTCATGGATTTCACCATAGCAGGAAGACTATCCTCGGGTGTATTTTAGGACAAGTGGTCTGTGGTTCTGTGTCAACTTTGAGCTTGTTCCATTTGGTGCTTTAAAAGAGTTACTTGTAACTATTTGCCCTTCTAAATAGCCATAGCCTGTGACCAGGCATCACCTCTTTTGTTTTAGCAGATTGTCTAGAAGCGGGTGGACAGTTAATTTCATAATTAGCAGTAATAATAGATAATGTGTTTATTGTCCTACCTTCTCATCCTAAATTATATGTTTTAAGGCAATATGTGAGATTGAGAAATTAAGATGAATTAGTTTTATTATTGGCTTTTTCTCATACATTTTACATACACACACGTATGTTTAGAATGTGATCTTGTCATAAAAGTTAGTACTATTTGAAGACATCGGTTTATGAAAATATTTCAAATTGTATATAAAAACAGCACATTGCACTCCATGACAGTATTAATGTACACAGCTATGATTTAATAAAAAAAATTTAAAAATACAAATTTTAGACATTGAGGAGGAAGCAATTTATTAATTCTGAATTTTTTAGGGTTCCCTCTGAACTAAAGGAAATTGGAAAAGTGGAGCAAACCTTCTACCCTAGACAAATGAACACAATGAAAGAAAAAACATTGCCCAGGTCATAGATTTTGTTGTAACTATTCGATAGCAGATAACCAATTCTAATAGATTCTTTTTCCTGTTCAATGGATTTTTTTTATTTAGCATTATCAAACATTTGCTTCTGAGATGCAAACTATATAAGATGCCAGTGATAAGAAATGAAGCGGAGTATTGGATTTCCTGGGCTGTAATGCCTGCTTGGTTAACTCAGTATCTCATAAGATTTGCTGACACATATATACATTTAGGGGGTGAACCAGGAGTGCTACACTCACATGCCTGCCGCAGAGAGGCAGGGGGCCGTGCTGATGCAGATATATCCCTGGGGATGGTCCTCTGGCTGCTGGCTGCTTGCCCTTCTGAAGGCCATTGCTAACTCTGAGCCTGCCTTATAAATATCACAAAGAATGCTGACCCTCTGCTGTAAGGTCTTCTATATTTTTAAGAGAAGCTTAAAACCAAGTTTTAAACATGAATTTTAGAAATGTTTAGGTGTTGCTTTATATATTTTTTAATTAAAAAATTTTGCATGTAGTTAGCTCCCCCCCCCACCCCTACCAGATGCTCTGGTGCCTTTTACTTCTTCTGTATTCCTTTCTAACTTCTTTTTTTTTAATTATTATTAGATCATAGCTGTACACATTTAATGCAATCATGGGGTACAGTGTGCTGTTTTTATATACAGTTTGAAATATTTTCATCAAACTGGTTAACATAGCCTTCATGTCATTTTCTTAGTTATTGTGTTAAGACATTTTTATTCTACACCTTTCTAACTTCTAATAAAAATCCTGTCTTGCCACTGGGGGGAAAAATTTTGCATGGGCATGCAAACAGAAGATGACATGAAGGCTGCGTTAACCAGTTTGATGAGAGTATTTCAAATTGTGTATGAAAACACCACACTGTGCCCTGTGATTGCATTAATGTACACAGCTATGAAGATTTCCAAGGTTCTTATCTATCCAGTAGGCAGTCATTAAGGGATCAACGATGACTTGGGTGGTCCATGGTCGTGAGCACGCAAAGGGTTCTGTTATTTGGACTATAACCTGCATCATGGAAGAATTTTGTGATTTTGAGTCCATCAGTTTTCGTATTTTGGGGAGAAATTTTTATAGTTATCCTTTTAATTTCTTGAAAACCTTGATTATTACCAACACAGTTCATCAAAATCTGTTTGCTTCTCAGAAAACCAAGGGACATAGACATTTCGATGGATTCTTTTTGCCCTCAGAGTATTTCTCAGGGGAAATTTCCCTTGCTGTTGATATTGCAGTGAACAAAGGGTCCCTCCTAGGAAGGAAAACCGTGTCCGGGATTATCAGTCATTTGCTGTACTTCACCTGATGGCTAGGCACTCTTGGTGACCTCATTCTGGTAACAGGATGTGGCCTCATTGGAAGGAAGGAGAATATCCAGTGGATACCAGGCGTGAACATGCCATTTGAAATAGACCTTAAAGGATCTGCAGGCTCTCAGAAGCAGAGATGCTATTTATAGAGGACAAGCCCTGGTAGGCGCAGTTGGGGATAGGGCAGGGGGCATAACCCAGTGTGTCTGAAACATCAGGGTTCAAACAGGAGGGAAGGAAGTGGAAGACAAGACTAAGAGTCACCTTCATGTCTAGAGGTCCTTGTATCACAGCCCTCAGTAGGAGTTTCATAAGTACAGTCTGCTTCATACAGTCCGTTTAGCACCAAGAGCTCCCACCCAACCTTTCTTACAGATAAACCTCTTTTGCAAGACGTGCAATGGAATTGTTACACTGCCTCATATTTTCAATCATGTGGAGGTAGAACTTGTCCTGACATTGGCCTTTTTCTCTCTACGTCTGATACTGTGCACAATCGCGTCTAAGATTTGATGTTAGGGAATCACAAGAGAAGAACGTACGAAGTTACTTAGTACCTCTTCCCGTTGTTTTGAAGGATGACAGTTAGAAGAAGAATCAGATTGTGGGGCAGTGCCTGTGGCTCAAGGAGTAGGGTGCTGGCCCCATATACCGGAGGTGGTGGGTTCAAACCTGGCCCCAGCCAAAAAAACAGGAAAAAAAAATAAAATAAAAAGAAGAAGAAGAATCAGATTGTGGGGCAGTGCCTGTGGCTCAAGGAGTAGGGTGCTGGCCCCATATACCGGAGGTGGTGGGTTCAAACCTGGCCCCAGCCAAAAAAACAGGAAAAAAAAATAAAATAAAAAGAAGAAGAAGAATCAGATTGTGGGGCAGTGCCTGTGGCTCAAGGAGTAGGGTGCTGGCCCCATATACCGGAGGTGGTGGGTTCAAACCTGGCCCCAGCCAAAAAAACAGGAAAAAAAAATAAAATAAAAAGAAGAAGAAGAATCAGATTGAGTTTGATGAAAGCTCTCAGACGTGGGGCTTCCGTGGTCCGTGTTACGTACACCAACATTCAGTAAAATTCAATGCTTGCAGCGTCTGTGTGGACCCATCACAATGTAATTGAAGAGCAGTTAATACACATGAAGATCAAAATTAAAGCCTTTCTCAGCCTTTCTCTTGCACATTGCACCATTCTGCAAGGCCTTATTTTATAATAGTTTATCTCAGAACTATCCACCCAAACAAGCACAACTCATGTGGTGCCAGTATAAAGCAATGTTATTTATATCTCCCTCCATCTCCCCTTGTGTGAAAATTCATGTTCATCCCCTGCGCCTGTGTGAAAATTCAGCTCTCCAGTGACTTTCTGGTCTTCCTGTCATACACGGAGGCTCAATTTAGTAATTAGAGTTTTAACCTGGTGGAGGGGTGACCGACCCACAGTCCGTGGGCTGCATGGAGATTATTTGAGGACAGGTTTCATTAGCATTTGTGTATTAAATGTGCTGCTCAAGACAACTCTTTTTTTGGAGACAGAGTCTCACTATGTCACCCTTGGTAGAGTGCTGTGGCATCACAGCTCACAGCAATCTGAAACTCTTGGGCTCAAGTGATCCTCTTGCCTCAGCCTCCAAGTAGCTGGGCATACAGATGCCTGCCACAATGCCTGGCTTTTTTTTTTTATAGTTGTCATTGTTGTTTGACAGGCACTGGCCACGTTCAAACCCACCAGCCCTGGTGCATGTGGCCGGCGCCCTAGCTGCTGAGCTATGTGCACCGAGCTGACAACTCTTACTCTTTATAGGGTGCAACAGAAAAGAACAAAGGTTGGACACCTAAGGATAGGTCTTCGAGCCCTAGCTCAGGTGCGTGGAAGAGTTGTGCATGTGATTTGAGGAGCAGAGTTAAGAACGCTTCTCTATATGGAGACTCAGAGGTGTCTCACTTCACCCCATCTGGTTAAGGCGCCCTTCCCATCACTCCAACTTGCTCTGTTATTTCTGCTATCTTAATGCTTACCATGCTGTATTGTACCCAGCTGTGTCTGCTCCTTAAAGACAAGGACTGAACGTTTTCTGCATCTTGGCTTTCCCAATGCCTTAGTCAGTGACAGACACCACAGAGCAGAGGCTGAATAAGCAGGCTCATCCCTGGAGTTCTCCAACCCCTTGTAGACCTTCTACAGAAGTCAGTTGTCCGGACTCCATCTGGGAGATTTTGATTAAATCAATTCGAAAAGTTCCTCAGGGGATCCCCTGAGATTCACAGTAGGGTAGAGAGCCACTGAGCTGGATACAATTAATAACTTTAACATACTTTAAGGCGCATATACATTTTGACCTAAAAACAAGTTTCATAATAAGAAATCTTCGGAGGTTTTTCCTCATTCCGAGTAAGATCACTGTCAATAAAAATATCCTCTGTCTTTGAAGACTGATAGGTATTGATTTCTGCACAAATCCTTTGAGAAATCTATGCCTACTTTCAAGTTTTTCTATTTTAATAAGTTTAAAAACTTATTGTTAAGTTGATGCTGATGGTGATTGTTAAGTTTGGTGCTGATGGTCAAAGTTTAAATGTAATCTTTTACTTCAACATTTATTTAGTTTTAAGGAAAGGAAAGGAAATGAAGCTTTTGTAAGCATACTATGAGGTTAAAACAATGAAACCACAGGGCACAGGGATGCAAATTCGTCACCTTTCCCATATTTAACCTGGAGGTCTGATGGTTATTTCATAACTGTATCTAATCTCTTATAAATTATTCAATTTTGTTTAAGAATCTTTGTTTTTATTGGAGAAAAAGGCAAAGAAAAGAGACAATAAGGAGTCCATATTACCTCTAAAATAGACGGTGTGGTAGGTTATTTCCTTTTAAAAAGGAAGTACATAGTAATACATCCCAATTTATTATTTCTTTAAAGAACGACCCCATCTTTTAATTATTCACTAAGCACTTATTATATATTTAAAAGGCACACTGTACACTGGGTTGTCTTCAAAAGGCAAGGTTATGTTGTATGTTTACAGTGCTTATGAAATTTTTTTCTGATTTGAGTACTTTTTAATTATCAGGGTATACGCTTATCTTGGAAACGTGGGCTCACTAGTGATAAGTAGCAACCTAATATGCTTATTTCTTTTTCTGATTCCCTTGTATGAAATGCCGTAAAGTTTGAAGTTCTTTATCTGGGGACCTTGAGATTTTTGTAAGAGTAAAATTTCTTGGGGGGGAGGGTATAAATTTGCATGCGGTTCTATCAGCTCACATGTCTTTTTTGCTAATAAATATTTTTTTTTCTTTTTTTTTTTT
>NW_003852560.1:2066033-2073065 GCF_000181295.1 Otolemur garnettii | reverse complement strand
GAGCCCTTGTTGTGGGGGAGGGGACTCCCGTCTGCTTGGTGGTGGATTTTGTACCTTTTAGTTGTAAATTCAGGGTCGCAGCTCGCCTCAGGAAGGTTGAAGTGCACTCTTCAATCTTCTCTCTTGTCTCTGCTCCAAACCATCAGCTAATTTGCTAAGGTTCTGTCCTTTCAGCCTCCTTCTGGACGGGAGCTTCTGTAAAAAGCTGGCTGCAGTTCGCCATCTTCAATTTCGCTAATAAATATTTATCCTTAAATTACATTTAACTATTAAATTCCCCTTTACATATCCTGCCAACAATCTTAGTTTTTTAAACTACATTTATGTACAGATTTTATACATGTTCTTTGTGTGTGACTTGCTGTTTATAAAGTTAACTTTATTCTTTAGCTATGTTAACTGACCTGCCATCCTGGATTTGACCTCCAGAACATGGTTTAGGAAATAACAAGGGTGCTTGACCTTTTATTCATCAATTCCAGCCATCTGTGTGAACCTTACGCTTGGGATGCGTTATCACTAATGTCTTCATCTCCCCGTTTCTCTATACATATTAGGCTAGTTTTACAGTCTGTAGTCGTCTTTGCCAAACCACACTGTACAGATGCCAGATTTTTTTTTTTAATCGGGATAAAGAGAGAAGACTATGCTTAAATACTTTGTTAACTTGTTGCGAATGCAGGCTATAATTTATATTCCACTGTGGAATGTGCAAAAATCCAATAATTGTAAAGCACTCAGATGCAATTATGCTCCTCAGATGATGTCACCAGGAAGGTCCTAACCCAGATACCATTACAGGAAAATGAGGGCCCTGGGACACCTTATCTGAGAGATGATGAATGGTGTAAGAAAGAGCCTACCAATTATGGCAGGAAAAAAAAGGGCAAATTTTTCTTTGTTTTATGTTTTACAAAATGAGCTTACTTAACGCAAGAATAACCAATACACAGAGAAGTTTTGAAATCACAGTATTTGGGCAGGGAGGACGCTTTTCCTGTTGAAGCCTTCAGCCCAGGTCGGAGAGTTTGATTCTGTGCAGTAACTTGGTGTTCTAGACTCTTAAATCCCAAGAAAGTGGCTCTACCTGTTTATGAACTTACGGAGTGTCTGAGATGTCGGCAAGCAGTCTTTCCTCTTACTTACTGTTCTGTCTTTTTGCTGTTTTACTTGGTTTCATCAGAGCAAACACTGAAAAATATGGATTGTGGTTTTTCCCAGCCAAGCCTCACATTTTTATGTTTATAAGGCAATCTCGTGCATTTAAGAAGACAAGAATTTTTATACAAATCATAATTGTAAAGCACTTAGATAAGAATAAAACCCATCTAACATATGAAAGCAATGATCATATGAAACAATTTGTTGGGGAAATAGTTTTGCTGTGAAGGAAATCTGATTATTATAGGAGAAGGTGGCTTCCTGGGTCAGGCGTTCTGGTTTGGGTGCCAGGCTAGTTTGGTTTGGTCCAGGTTTCATGAAATTTGTCTAATCCATGCTTTCTTATCTGTCCACCAGAGATGGCAATGTCAAGTTCAATATCACAGGGCATAGCTCAGAGTCAACAAAGTTAAGCAGATCGGAGGCACCTGCACAGTGCCTGTCTCTAGGAAGTCCTTGGAAAATAGATTGAAATTCCAAAGAAATTTTTTTTTCTCATTTTTCCCTGGTCTTCTTAAGGACATGCATTAACAATTATGTACAGCAGATACATAGCATCGATTAAGTTAAAATTCTCATGATCTTGATAACTTGCTTCAACTGGAACAGAACGTCTCTACACATCTACTCAAAGTCCACCTGGATTCCATTTATCCAGAAATATCCACTAACCACTCTGCCTGTGTCCAGAACAGCCGAATTGAAGAGGATAGAGAGTAAGAATTCTGAAACATACAAACGTACATCAGATCTCAGGTTTTGAGCAGCATTTTAGGAAGCCAATACATTAAGTGAAACGATTTAAATAACAAGCAGGTGTTATGTCATTGAGGGGGATTTTATTATAAATCTGTATTGCTCACATTCCAAGTCAGAAAAGATTTTGAGGTAGGATTGAATTCGCAATTATAGAAAGCCTCAATCACAGTGACTGGTATGGAGCAAAAAGCCCAATAAATAGTAGGTTTTAAAAAATACATATTATCATATTCCTAAGAAATAAGAAACTATTACAGCAGAAGGTCTTAAAAATCTAAGCCAAATGTTTTTTGTCTCTGTGAAACTTTATGGGACATCCAGAGATTATTAATTTATTTCTCCAGGGGGCTGTCACAGCCTCATCCATACCTCTGTTAGTGTTCCTGGCCTTGGACATGACAGCAGGTGGGGTATCCTCCTGGCTAGAAAAGGCATTCCTCATGGAAGCTGTGCAGATCCTTGTCGGGATTTTGAACATCATCATTTTGTACTGAATATCTGTTGAGTAAAATAATAGTTTCTGAGCCAAACATGGACAGAAACATTAGATTTGCATTTACAGCGGGGTTGGCGGGGTTGGTGAGGTCACTTCAGGAATGGGAGCAATCTTTAAAGACGTGGAGACTGAAGGGAACATGGCATTTTGTTCATTCATTCAACAAACACCTAGGAAGCAGCTATTTTGTGCCAAACACTTGAGTAAAAACAGATACAGCCTCTCCCTCTGGGACATACAGACTTGTAAGAGAGAGCAGCATTAATCAACCCGTCATAAGAGACTGCACATTTGTAACTGTGATAAATACCACAGAGGAGAACACTGCATGCTCTGAGACAGTTTGCCCTTGTCGGGGAAGACAGAGTCCATGGGAAGTTAGGGGATGGTGTTATCCCTAAAATAAGCAGCGTGTGCAGACTCCTTCTGATGGCCTAAAAGAAGGCCATGGAACCAGGACAGAGCGTGGGAGGAGGCTAGTCTGAAGAAGCCAGTGGGCAGATCACATAAGGCCTTGTGGGAGTGTTGACTTTCTTACAAGAAATAATGGGAATATGTTCACCATGGACATTGGCAGAAGCTACAAATCATGGTTTTAAGCTCACCGCCCCTCAAACCCCACCCAGGGAAACCAGTTATTGTTTTCTAGTGCACCGTAGCTTTGAATCCCTCCCCCAAACCTAAACAAAACAAAATTGAGCTGTAATGGGTGCAATGAACTCTCCAACATATTTGTGTGTGTGAAGGTTGAAGTGATTAGAGAACTATTTGTAAGACCTACAGAAACAAGTGAAACTTTGTTCTTTTCATCTTCTTTTACATTTTATTCATTCAGCCACCCATTCGGGAATGCTCTTACTGGGGTATAGGGCCAGTCATGGTTTCTTTCCTCAAGTTGGATACAGTCTTGGTGAGAGATTTCTTAAAACATGATGAGGATGGATTCTGAACTCAAGTATAGGCCATGCAGAGGGAGAGGGGGAAATACATTAGCTAGGACATGGAAACAAGATTGCTTTCTAACAGAGAAGAAAGAGTGACGGGGGGATAATTGTCAATTTGCTAGATTGTGCAGGTGAGTGGATACTAGTCTGTTCTCTAAATGCAGGCTGAGAAATGCATTGAGGGCAGGTATGGGTGTGGCAGGCATAGGTGAATGAAGGAGGTGGGCTTCACTTGGGGCATATTCATTTGAAGTTGTTGCAGAATATTTAGACAATGGCTTGCAATTCCCGTTTAAAAATCGGAAAGAGATTGGGCCACAATGATTTAAATCATAATCCTATGACAGTAAATAAAACGCAGTGAGAATAAGAGGAATTGTCAGGCAGAATCCCAGCAGGAAGCAGGTATCTAACTTAAATGGGGTAACTGAGGAGAGTTTGATTATAATTCATAAAAGTTGTGGGCAGAATTTGGAAAACCCACTGAGATGAAGAAGCCCAGTGGGACTAATAACAACAGAAGAGCGTGACCACTCGTAGGCCTGGGGGGTTGAATGACAAGGGAGGTTCACCATGACATGGAGAAAGAGAAGCTGTGTCTGCTTGTGTGGTTGGAGGAGAGGGGTGTCCACAGAACCCGCAGCCTCGGTAGGGGTGTCCACAGGACCCGCAGCCTCGGTAGGGGTGTCCACAGGACCCGCAGCCTCGGTAGGGGTGTCCACAGGACCCGCAACCTCGGTAGGGGTGTCCACAGGGCCTGCAGCCTCGGTAGGGGTGTCCACAGGACCTTCCAGCCATGCCCTATTAGCAGAGGAGCCTGGGAAATACATATTTTGACGTCCTCTCTTCCTGTACTCTGATCTCTGTTACCCTTCCCCACCCAATTGGCCACATCCATTATGAATCTGAAGTGCAGATTTGAGGCTCCATTGAAGTTATCATCCTGGAGCTCCAGGCAGGATAGAGTAAGGAGGAAACAGAACTTTGAATGGCAAGTGGAAAAACAACCAAGAAATGATGATCCAGAGATTCTAGGACAACACAGAACCTCAAGAAGCACCAACTGTTAAGAGACTGGTGGAAGGTGGGGCCTGAGAAGCGGCTTTCAGAAAGACTGGATGAAAACTAGGCATGGATGAAAGAAAAGAGGGTGTTCTAAGAAAGAGGAAACTATCAGCATTTTCATGTATGCAAGATAAAAATCTAGTCATGAGCATCCAAAGCGTGCTCACCAAATTAGTCATTTAAAGTCCTTGCTGATTATTTTTGTATCATACTGTGATTTCCACACATGAGGTTTAAAATGGGTGGGAGGAGCTGGGTGCCTGTAGCTCAGTGGCTATGGCCCTGGCCACATACACAGGGGCGGGCGTGTTTGAACCCAGCCTGGGCCTGCCAAACAACAATGGCAACTACAATAGAAAAATAGCCGGGCTATGTGGTGGGTGCCTGTAGTCCCGGCTACTTGGGAGGCGGAGGCAAGAGAATTGCTGAAGCCCAAGAGTTGGAGGTGGCTGTGAGCTGTGATGCCACAGCACTCTATGGAGGGCAACATAGTGAGATTCTGTGTCAAAATAAGTAAATAAATAAAATAAAATTTGTGGGAGGTGTAGGAACATGTTTGTGAAATTCATTGTCTTGATTCTTGCATCTCCCAGGAAAAGAAGGGGAGAAAGTTTGCCCCTCCAAATAGTGAACTTCTCTCTCCCCACATCGGTGGCTCCATCTCTGTCTCTGACTCTCCAAGCCTGTGGTCTGAAAGGTTTATGAGAGGAGGGGGATCATGGCCAATTTCAGTCCGCCACGATCTTATCCAAGGAGGGGAGGCAGTGGCAAGGGTCACAAGGGGAGCCTGTTTCTTCCTGAAGTCCTCTCAGGGTCCGACAGGAGCAAATGCAAGAGTGAGAGCTTAGCATTTTCCATTTTAGAGTTGGTGGTGGACTATTTTACATAAACGATTGGCAACACGAGTCTCAGTTTGGCACAGCTTGAGTAGATGTCTCAGAATGCAAGATATGATCTGGCTGTGAGGTGACAAGGAGTCAGGAATCATAGCGGAGGAGATACTTTAAGGGAAAAAGATAGAGCCTTTGTATTTAATAGGGAATGTCGGAAGAGTTACACTTTGGAGGATGAGTGAAATGTGTGTAGAGCGGTACATAGCCGACATTCCACACATGCTTGTGGAATAAAACAAAATTAAAAAATAGATGCAATAAAATTTAGTCGTGGGAACACTTGAAAGGGAAAATGTTTTCATCTTATACGCTTGAAATCTGACCATTAGAAAAAGTTACATTTTCCCACTTTGCTTTTTATTTGTTACAAAGATTTGACATCCTTAACACAAATTTAAGTGTGTTTGAATTTTCTTGTTACAAAACTTTGTTGCAAAAATTGTGTTACTTTCTTTGTTCCAAAAACTTAACATCCTTAAAATTGAATTGTGTTTAAATTTTTTGATGCGACCATATGTTTCATTTTGATAAATTTCTTTCCAGAGGTTTATAGTTCTGTGCATTTTCTGTGTGTTATATACATATTTGTGGATAGCATTTCCTTTTTAGCTTTATAATAGTGGGCAGTCTCCTTGTTACTCTATAATCATTTTTAGTGGTTGACTAATAGGCTGCCTGGATGATTTAGGGTGGTCTTCTTAGCTGTTACCCTGTCACTGAGTATTTATGCTTTTTTTTTATGTTTTTCACTTTTATAAATACACATATGAGGGCTTTGTACCCAGAATTTTTTCTACTGGTTTTTGTGTTATTTCCATAGGAAAGTTTGGATTTCTGAAATCAAATTAGTAGGTCCAGGAGCAAAAGATTTTCAAAGGATCTTGATGCAATTTAAAATCTGTTTGATCAACGTACGCTATGTTGACCAGTTTGATGAAAGCATTTCAGATTGTTTGTAAAACTAGCACATTGCACCCGATGATTGCATTAATGTACACAGCTGTGATTTAATTTTAAAAAAGTTTGATGTTGTGATTATTAAACTTGCCTTTGAATAACTGCAATTTTGTTTTCTTCAAATTTTTGTATTTGTAGAATCTCCTTGGCCAGCACAAATCTGGTAGTTTTTATCAGTAAGCCTGCCCTATATAAATAGGAATGGTTTCAGGTAAGAGAGAAGTTAACAAAGAGAGTTAAAACCATTATCCCTGAGTACAGAGTTTAAGATGACAAATAATTATTGAATTGAATTAGGCAAGTACCTTTTTAATACATGATCCTTGAGGTTTATCTGTGATTTATTTCAGTCTAATCCTGAGTTACTCTAATATTGTACTTCAAACTAGATCAGAAAGGCCAGCTGTGCCCTAATAGTCAGATCCAGTGTAACATATGCCATAGAGTCAGGGGGGAATTGCTGTTCTCCAGCGCTGACTGCATGCTTTTCACAGCTCTTCCCTCAGTGCTCTACAGTGCAGAGCTTTAGTGAGGGTGAAGTTGCTATTCTCCAGAGCTGACTGTGTGCTTTTCACAGCACTTTCCTCAGTGCTCTACAGTGCAGAGCTCGAGTGAGGGTGGAATCGCTGTTCTCCAGAGCTGATTGCATGCTTTTCACAGCTCTTCCCTCAGTGCTCTACAGTGCAGAGCTCAAGTGAGGGTGGAATTGCTGTTCTCCAGAGCTGACTGTGAGCTTTTCACAGCACTTCCCTCAGTG
>NW_003852560.1:2047757-2066011 GCF_000181295.1 Otolemur garnettii | reverse complement strand
TGCTGTTCTCCAGAGCTGACTGCATGCTTTTCACAGCTCTTCCCTCAGTGCTCTACAGTGCAGAGCTCAAGTGAGGGTGGAATTGCTGTTCTCCAAAGCTGACTGTGTGCTTTTCACAGCACTTCCCTCAGTACTCTACAGTGCAGAGCTTGAGTGAGGGTGGAATTGCTGTTCTCCAGAGCTGACTACATGCTTTTCACAGCTCTTCCCTCAGTGCTCTACAGTGCAGAGCTTGAGTGAGGCACAGACTTGCTATAAATTGCTCTTCTATGCTGATGACCATGTGTTGATTTTTATTATCTGGTCACTTTATTTGATTAGTTTGAGTGCAACTTTTTTTTTTCTTTACGTTTGATTATTTTCTCCCTTCCGTCAGTATTTTTGCCCATCTTCATTTTTAGGAGATTTTTCTCCTGTAATGTCTCAAGGATAATTCATTTAAGTTTTCCAAAACTTCCTCCATGTAAATTCTACCATCTTTATGCTTCTTAAACTTAGTAAACATTGTATTAAAATTAAATGAGATAAAGGCTCAACTTGTGTAATGCCATTTGATTAGGGAAATAAACACCCAGTCTTTTAAATATTCTGGCTCCACATTAAAAAAAGTGAAACTTGTAACTTTACATATTTTTAAAACTTTGACATTTGATTCTGGATTAAGTAAATAGACTCCCAAAATGTATATAGTTTTATGAACTCAAATTATTAACCTATCCCAAGTAGGTACAAAAGGCATAGGTTAATAAGTACGGTTTTCATGTGACCATTCATCACTGATAGAGATAACTGGCTAAGCATTAAACTTGGCAGACACAATTTTAAACAGCAAATTTCATGCCAAAAATCGGTTTTGTTTCCTCTCCCAGATATATGTGTGTATACATGCACACGCACACACATCCCAGATGTATATATATGCATACATGATACATACACAGGCACACATGCGCGCACACACACACACACACACACATATTTTTTTTCTTTGGGGGGTGTATCTATATATCTCAAAAGCATGAATGGAGTTTAGCTTTTTGCTGTTTTCTATTTTAGAATTTTTTTTTTTTTGCATTGGAATATTACCTCATACATTGACTTTTCTATAGGAGGCAAATTTCTTAAGAGAAAGGGAGTTTTCAGAGCATGAGAGGAGAACCATCTCTAAGGCAATCTCAGTTACTTTCCATATTAAGTCAACAATAGAAAAACATTTTCAACATATTGATGTCATATTGAAACTCATGACAGCTATTACTTGAAAAACTGTTAATAGTATACTTTAGTTAAGGTAATATATTCAAGACAATTTTAAGGTTTAATCAATATAAAAATTGTTTCCGTGATATTTTATGTTTTTATGCTAAGACTTGGAAATCTGGGCCACGTTTCACACATACAGCACATGTTTATCTGGACTAGCCACGTTTCAAGTTCTCACTGTAAGTGGCTACCGCCCACCAAGGCAGACAGGGCAGAGACAGAGCCTTGCAGGTCCCTTGCTCAGATTGGTTTCCATATGGAGTGAAGTGGTTACTGTGAAAGTGTGAGAGGAGTGACTAGGTCTAGCTTGCATTTTAAATTGATCACTCTGATTGGTGTGAGGATAAGGAAGGGGGAGGCGCAGATAGGAAGCCCCTGCTCCAGTCCAGGCAGAATTTGATGGAGCCTTGGACCCCGGTGTGAACAGTGAAAATGCAGAAAAACGGTCAGATTCTAGATTTCTGTTGAAGGTGGAGCCAGCGTGATTTACTGACAGATTGATGGTGGGTGTATAGGAAAGAGAAGTGCCAGTTCGACATCTGTTACTTGTAATGGACATTGGGGTTTAAACCAGTTTCTCTGCCTCTGATTCATACAATGTTATGCCACAGAGGTGGATCTCCCACAGTGAATGAGAAAGTTGGACCTTCATGATCCGGACACACCGGCAAGTCGAAGGAAATTCATTCATTTTCTCACCTGCTTATGAAATGTTTATGTGGCTACTATGCCTATGAAATGCTCTCATGTACATCAGAAGTATACTTAACTTACATAATCAATCTATGCAACCTAGTTTATTTTCCACTTAAAATGAATTTATAAGGCTCACCAGGATTACGTAACAGCTTTTTGTTCTATCAATCCTCCACGGAGGATCAAATCTACTTAATTGATTTTCATTTTCAGGAAAAAGGCTTTTAAAGGGCTATAAAATAGCAGTTAAAATGCCTCGGGATATCACTAGGCATGCCAAATAATGACATGAACAAGGTTCCATGGATGTACAGGATGTACAGCTGTTTTCCTAATAAGGAAATACATTTTATCCCCCAAAATTACTATGTATGGCTTGGCTCGGAACAAAAACAAACCCAGTGTTCAAGTTCAGACGCCACGTTTTGAAAAGAGAAACTGGCCATTAGTGTAAATTCTTTGAGAGTCCCACCTTCCTCATGCTCTGCACTTCCCAAAGGTAGTGTCCGCTGCGAACTTGAGTCTGCAGTGATTTAGTCCATTCACGTAATGCTCATTAAGACTGAGAGATAGAAAGAAACAAAGAACAGCGCTTGTTACCCTTCGAAGAAATTAAACTGACAAAGGTCCCCTTTCCCTACTCAGGGAAACTGAACTGCTAATTCACTAAACTTCTGGACCCTGAACTAGTTTCATTTTTCATATTACTGGATCTCGATACTGTCCTCCAAAACTCAAGGAATTTTTGGTTTACAGCAAATTTGTGACAGTGCTAGAACCACAACTGTTGGATCACGTCTCTTTGATTTTTTTGTGTTGCTGCAATCGCCAAGGGGGTCTTCTTCATAAACTCTTCTCCCAGGCCAGTAGTGTCAAGAGTTTTTCTTGGATTTCAGGCTTGCTTCTAGGATTTTTATTGTTTCTCGTCTTAAATTTAGATCTTTTATCCAGTGAGTTGATTTTTGTCAGTGGTGAGAGGTGTGGGTCCAGTTGCAGTCTTCCGTATGTGGCTGAATAGTTCTCCCAGAACCATTTATTAAATAAGGATTCTTTTCCCCAGTGTATGCTTTTGTTTGGTTTCGCAAAGATCAGATGGAGATGCATGGTTGGGTTCATGTCTAGGTTCTCTGTGCAGTTCCATAGATCTATATCTTGGATTCTGTGCCAGTACCATGCTGTTCTGATCACTGTAGACTTGTAGTATAACCCGGGGAAAGGGGAGGTGGGACGGACGTTGGTAACTGTTCACTTAATTGGCACAATGTAAGGGTATACAACACACCCCCTGGCTGAAGGGCTCAACTACCACTTGAACTTTACTTTTTTTTGAGACACACTCTCAAGTTATCACCCTGGGTAGAATGCTGTGGGGTCATAGCTCACAGCATCCTTGCAGTTTGCTCAGGCTGGTCTCAAGCTCATGAGCCCCACCCACCCACCTCGGCCTCCCAGAGTGCTAGATAGGTGTGAGCCACCACACCTGGCCTTGAACTCTACTTTAGAAGCACAAAATATGTAACCTAATCATTTGAACCCTCCTATTAATCCAAAGTAAAATATGATAAAAATAAAACTGTAGCTGCAACAGGTTTCAAAATGCCAGCAAAGCCAGGAGTGGTGTCTCAGACCTATAATCACAGAACTTCGAGAAGCCTAAGGAGGAAGATTGTGTGAGGCCAAGAGTTCGATACCAGCCTGGCAACATAGGGAGACTCTTGTCTCTACAGAAAATTGAAAAATAAAAACTTATCCAGGCACTCTGGCATACACTTGTAATTCCAACTACTTAGAAAGCTGAGGCAGGAATTTGAGGTTGCAGTGAATTATGATTGTGCTTCTGCACTCCAGCCTGGATGACAGAAGGAGCCTCTGTAGCTCAGTGGTTCTCAACCTTCCCAATGCTGAGACACTTTAATACTGTGGGTCTCGACCCACAGGTTGAGAACTGCCGCATATAGCTAAAGTAAATGAATAAATAAGTAAATAACCCCCCAAGAAGCCCCTGCTGTGAGTACAGAGTGCAGAGTCAGGCTTCCTAACTGTTCATCACTCAACACACTTTCCCTTTAAGGTCATCTCCCTCATTCTGGAGGGATGTCGTTATGAGTGTAGACATGAAGCCACAATATGTCACTCTGAGATGGTTTATAGATGACACCTGTCAGCAGGGGTCTGGATAGGGAGGGGGGAGGAGGAAGGCAGGTGAGAGGCTCAAATTCAAAATCCCATCTGGAAATGGTCCCTTTGGTGATTACCTCCTCATTCTATAAGTATTCTGTTAGTCATTCTGTAAGTATTTTTCTTATGGCCTGGTAAAATCCTGGGATCGTCTTGTTTTTTGTTCATGACTTCTTGGGGGCATTAAACCAGACCCTCGGTGCTCCTGATGATTCCACATGATAGACTGAAACCTTAATTCGTATTTTCTATTATAGTAAAACATATTGACCTTCTCCTCCAGTCATCTGGGTTCCATTTGTGTGTAACCTTAGCTAATCAATACCCGTGTATTGCTGCTGTTTTCCATGGAGAGTGAACGGGGTGCCCCCTCTCTGGGGTATACTGTGAGCTCATTTTGGCTGACACTGACTCCCAGATGTGCCACTCATAACTGCTGTCCTGGGACATCTACCTACTTACTTTGAAATGTTAGCTTTGATGTTCATTGTATAAACATATGATAACCCTGAGCAGCACCTGTGGCTCAAAGGAGTAGGGCACCAGCCCCATATGCCAGAGGTGGTGGGTTCAAACCCAGCCCCGGCCAAAAACTGTAAAAATAAAAAAAAAAAAGATAACCAGTAAGACAGAGGAATTTACAAAAATCAGTGATGGTGTTGTTTACAGATGTAATTTAGAGAGAAGATTGCGTTTTCTTTGGTACGTCAGAATTGAAAGAGAAACTCAAATTCAGCTAAAAATCTTAAGGATCTTTTAAATTACACAAGCATGGTAAGGATCACTTTCTGAGATCTTCCAAAGGCTCTTTTATTTTTGAATACTGGGGCTTCCCAGGATGGTCTTCTGGTCCTGCCATTAATCCAGAAGTTATTTATTGCCATCTGTCCTCTCCTTTATCCCCTCTCCTGTCTTTCTGTCTGGGACACTTTACCCACCATGATATCAGCCATAACTTCACCTGGTTTTCTCCAGCTTCGGGCTCCGTCCCCATCTTTTTACCCGTATTTCCAGCTGTCCCTTCCACAGCTCCATCCTGTACCCTAAGTCCCAAATTCAAACTCGTGACCCACAGTGCTCCCCAAATGGCAGAACCCTCATATATATGTATTTAAAGTGTTACTCCATTTAAGAAAAGGATCGTATTCTCATATTAGATATTAAGTGCTTTTTGAACCCTCCACCCCCGGTATGTGGGGCTAGTGCCCTACTCCTTGAGCCACAGACACACCCTAGATCTTAAATTCTTATGCTAAGAACATGAAGAGAACTGTCCTGTTCTTTATCCACGATCTCAGAGGTTCTCAGCTTCCCAGTTGAAGTCTAAATACCCCTGTTGTGCTCTAACTGCCCCTTCTAATGAGTCACTCAGCCAGGCCACGTCTCCTACACAGCTCTTTCCCTCACTGCCTTTTCTTCCAAAGCACCTCTATTGCTTTCGTGCGGGCTTCCTCATTTTTGTCCTCAACAAATGCAATTAACCCACAGACACCAATCCTTCAGTCCTTCCCACTCACTCTCTCCTACCCTCATTCCCTAATCTGAGGACTCTTTGAGATACATAATCTAGATCAGATTACTGCCTTATTAGAAATTCCTCTAAGGTTCCCCTCGGTTACACTTTTGCACTTATGCCAGAAAACTCTGAAACCTGGTCTTTGGCTGGGTCTCTGTAGTTAGCTCTGCAGGTGCCCTGGTCTCTGGCTGTTTCTCTCTGTAGTTAGCTCTGCAGGTGCCCTGGTCTCTGGCTGGGTCTCTCTGTAGTTAGCTCTGCAGGTGCCCTGGTCTCTGGCTGGGTCTCTCTGTAGTTAGCTCTGCAGGTGCCCTGGTCTCTGGCTGGATCTCTCTGTAGTTAGCTCTGCAGGTGCCCTGGTCTCTGGCTGGATCTCTCTGTATTTAGCTCTGCAGGTGCCCTGGTCTCTGACTGAGTCTCTGTAGTTAGCTCTGCAGGTGCCCTGGTCTCTGCCCAGGTCTCTCCGTAGTTAGCTCTGCAGTTGCTCTGGTCTCTGCCCAGGTCTCTCTCTAGTTAGCCCTGCAGCTGGGCCCTCACTGATCTTCCTGTCTTTACATGTCCTGTTTTCCTCTCCCTGAAGGGCCCTTTCTTGCCTTCTTTGTTGAACTAATTTCTACGTCTCTTTCATAACTCAAGATAAGCATTTTCTCTGGGCTGTTTCCCAAGACACTCTATCTACACAGGAGTCATGTTGGTGTTCCAAGGACATTTTGTGCATACCTCCTGTAACCAACACACAGGTTCAGAGATAACCCCGTTGATTTCCTCCCATGGTGGCCACCTGGAGAGCAGGAACTGAATCTTATTAATCTCTCACTTCCCAGTAATGTGCATGTTAAGTTCAGTTCAATAAATCTTCATTGTGTACCTACTATGTGCCAGACACTAAGTGCTTTCCAGACAAAAATCCCTGCAGATATGAATTTATGTTCTAGCACAGAAAGTTTACTGGGTGTTGAAAGAGAGAGAAAGAGAACAGGAGCTGACGAGAAAAGGGAAAAAGGATGGAAGGTGTTGAGATTAAAATGCGGGATTATAATTTCCCTGAGAGGAAACAAGAACCGGTATTCTGGTTGGGAATTAGAGATGTCCGAATCATCAGCTCAAGGAAAGGGAAGGAGGCCCCATTAGATCTGCTCCCAAGTTGTTTTTTCCTGCAGCCAGTGGCTTCATGACTTCATTAGAAAAATCAACTGCCTGTGGCTGTGAGCCTTGGTCCCATGTTTATCCTATTAATAAATATTTAATAAAACTTGCAGTAAAGAAAGTTATATCAAGTTCCATAATTTTTTGGAAATTTAAGAAAACCGGTTTTTTAAAGCACCTTAATGCTTTAGAGGACAATAAAAACCTCTCCCATCTCTCACCCCTGTTATCCCTCGGGCGTACTGAATCAGGAAGCGAGTGCAATTTTTATTTTCCTTTTCAGAATGTGTTATTTTGTACTGTTATGAAAAGTCGGGCGTTGTTAGGTGGATCCTATTTCTATCTGAAGAATTAAAGACAGGTGGTTTTTTTAAAAGAAAATTTTTGATAGCTCCTGTACATAATGGACATATGAGGAGTATTTTAAAAAAGAATTTGTGTCTGTGCCTAAGTGCTTGTGTCCATGTGGGTTCGGGGCCATGAGAGAGGGGGGGAAACTTTGTAACGATTTAGTTTAGTACTTTAGAAGGCCTTGAATTTGGTTATGGAGACTTTTCCTGAAGTTTCCCAGCAGATTGTAAACATTATTACTTTAAAAGATACTATTATTTCATCCAGCAGTCCCACTGATGCTTATAGACCCCAAGGGGAAAGAATCATGTAAAGGACACTTACACTTGAACTTTTGTAGCAGCGCAAGTCACCATCGCAAAGACCCAGGTGCCCACCAGCACATGACTGGATTGATAACTGGGGCCTGTGCATACCATGGAGGACCAAACAGAAATGGAGAATAGTATCTTTCGTGACAACCTGGAGCGAACTAGAAGCCACTCTCCTAAGTGAAGCAACACAAGACTGGAGACACATTCGTGCTCAATACCAAGGTTGAGCTAATCCATGAACACTTAAGCGCAGGTGTGGAAGGAAATACCAGTGGGGATGAAGATGGGGGAAGTTCACACCTCTTGGTATAGAGCACACTACCTGGGTGGAGGACACGCTACTTTGACGCATTCTGTATGAAAACCAGAATATGTCAAGAGAACACGTGTACCTCTGAACATTCTGAAATAAAAAAAATAATAAAGGCAAAATAAAGCAGAACAATAACAAAAAAGGTACGACTTTGGGCCAGTCACTTCTGAGCTGACAAGTCCAAGGGACAGAGCCCACTTGGAAGTGGAGGTGTCTGTCCCCAGCCCGTCCTGTGGTTGTGGTCTGGGGCTGGTGGATTGAGGGGCGGTGATGGCCTGGAAAGCCTTTCTTATTGTGCCTGTGCATTCACTGAAGTAGAGGAAGAGGAAGTGGACTAAATAGTGATGAGAGGCCAAGAGGTTCACCAAAACAACTTGGGAAATCTCAGTCTGAAATCCAATGCCAAAGACCATTGATACAATAATACAAGTAGATACAAGTAGAAGCACTTGTGAATTATTTTTGCAAGTTTCTAAGGCCTTATAATGTTCCTAATGCTTTGCCTAGAATATGATCTTCTTTTGGATAAAGGGTATAGTGAGTGGAGGAGTCATGTCATGAAGGTCACATAGAATAAAAAAAAGGCAGATAAAACTACAGAAATTTTCCTTCTTTTTTTTTTTTTTTTCTTTTGAGACAGGGTCTCACTCTGTCGCCTTGGCTAGAGTGCAGTCATGCCATCCTAGCTCATTGCAACCTGAAACTTTGGGCCTCAATTGATCCTCCTGCCTCAGCCTCCTGATTAGGTGGTATTGCCAGGTACCTGCTCCAACACCTGGCTAATTTTTCTTTTTCTTTCTTTTTTTTTTTAGGAGACAGAGTCTCATTTTATCGCCCTCAATAGAGTGCTGTGGTGTCACAGCTCACAGCAACCTCCAACTTTTGGGCTTAGGCGAGTCTCCTGCCTCAGCCTCCCAAGTAGCTGGGACTACAGGCACCTGCCATAATGCCCAGCTATTTTTTTGCTACAATTTGGACAGGGTGGGGTTTGAACCCGCCACCCTTGGTATATGGAGCTAGCACCCTACCCACTGAGCTACAGGCACTGCCCTGATTTTTCTATTTTTTTTTTTTTTTTTTTTTACAGATGAGGTCTCACTCTTGTTCAGGCTGGTCTTGAACTCCTCACCTCAGTTCTCTCACCTTAGCCTCCTAAGTTGTAGGACTGCAGACATGAACCACAGTGCCTGGCCCCAAACCATACAATTTAGAGCTCACCAATGACTGCTTGCTGACTGCATTTCTCCTTCAGCCATAACCACATTACATTTTAAAATATACTCAAACACATCTAAATTATCTTTTTTATAATTTTTCTTTTTTTTTTATTGTTTGGGACTCATTGAGGGTACAAAGAAGTAGGTTACTCTGATTGGATTTGTTAGATAAAATCCCTCTTATA
Source organism: Otolemur garnettii (assembly GCF_000181295.1). Lineage (NCBI taxonomy): Eukaryota > Metazoa > Chordata > Mammalia > Primates > Galagidae > Otolemur > Otolemur garnettii. The sequence continues at coordinate 2,056,835 of NW_003852560.1, read as the reverse complement.
CTTGTGTCCCACCCCCTAGAGGTGTGCCATACCCCTCGACCCCCAATTCCCCTCCATACTTCCCTCTCCCCACTTGCTCACTCCCTTACTCCACCCCTTGTATCGGCAAATCTACTGCCTTCATATAAGAACAGTGTCCATTGGATTCTTGCTTCTCCATTTTTGTGATGCTTTACTAAGAAGAATGTATTCCACCTCCAGCCAGATATCAAGTCTCTATCTTTTTATGGCTTAATAGTATTCCATGGTATACAGATACCATAGCTTCTTAATCCATTCCTGGGCTGGTGGGCATTTAGGCTGTTTCTGCATTTTGCTGATTATAAATTGAGCTGTAATAAACAGTCTAGTGCAGATGTCCTTATGATAAAAGGCTTTTTATCCTTCTGGGTAGATGCCTAATAATTGGGATTGCAGGATCAATTGAGAGGTCTAACTGGAGTTCTTTGTGGGTTCTCCATACTTCCTTCCAAAAAGGTTGTATTAGTTTCCAGTCCCACAGCAGTATGTATAAGTGTTCCCTTCTCTCCACAGCCACGCCAGCATCTGCAGCTTTGAGACTGTGATTTGGGCCAATCTTTATTTCTACCCTAGGATGTTTTCTTAATAGTCAAGGAAGATTTATTAAACAAAAATATGGCTAAAATATTGAGATATGAAACTTACATGTTATCTATAAATAGTAATAATTTTTCCTATACATATGCACACATACAGATATATTCATGTAAAGCTAGCTGAGAGTCTGATTTCAAATCCACATCCAACTGAAAATGGAATTATACTTTATAAATTCACTAGTCAAGTTAAATAGGGCATGAACATGGCTATTGGATATTTCTCTGCTTTGTCTTGACTGTTGACCCTGATGAAGTCCTTTTCTATATTTTACTTTGATAATCCCACAGCTTCTCGTGTAATCTACTTCTTGTGGATTATCTTTGTGATATGGAGTCATCGTGAGCACTCTTGTTACTTTGAACTTGACAGGACTTTTGTGTCATTATTTTTGAGATTTGGGAACATTTCATGGATTACAAAAGCTTTAAAGAGATCTGTCTGTTAGAAAAAAATAATGCTTACTTTTAGAAAGGTGTGAATCCCTTATAAAGAACCTTGAGGCCTTATGATTAAGTGTGTAATTTAAGAAAAAGATAGTTATTTTTCAGCGTGCTACTTTCAGTAGTGAAGTGCTTCTGAAACCTGTTCCAGAATTCTCATGTTACATAAACAAAAGGTTGCCAAAATGTGGGCCAGTTATCAAAAAAGAGAAAACAAAATCAAAACGTCTTGGGGCGGGGAGGCATGGTGGCTCACACCTGTAATCCTGCCTGTCTGGGAGGACAAGGAGGGTGGATTGCTTAAGCTCAAGTTGTGGCAGGTGCCTGTAGTCCCAGCTACTTGGGAGGCTGAGGAAAGAGGATCTCTTGAGTCTAGGAGTTTGAGGTTACCGTGAGAGATGCAACATGAACACTCTATCCAGGGAGACAAAGTCTCAAAAAATAAAAAAGAGTCTCAGGGACTCTGGAAATAGAACGTTTCATAAGGAATCAAGGTGCATTCCAAACTGAAGCTTCCTTCGTGACTGTAGTAACTCCTCTCCCTGTATAAGTTAGAACAGCTTCACATTTAATTTCTCCAATAGTTTCAGCAGCATCTTATGTTGAGTTGCTTAGTGTGAAAATCTGTAGTGTCAGGTCAGTTGGTGGCAGATACTAAAAAGGCACACGGTGCATTTGGTTGACCAGAGATTCCTCTGAAGGCCTCTAGAGAGTGGTTTGTAAAAATCGAATTCTGGAACAGGCTTCTGGACTTCATGTTGGATTGGAACCCCTGGGATACCCCATGGGGCTGTTGCCTGTCACCTAAATCTGAACAGCTCTGCTGACAATACTAGTAATAACATTACCATGTCATAGATAATCTATTTAGTCATTCATGGGAACATGTAAATGGAATGGAGGAACAGGAAGTAAAAGCAGAATTTGCGCTACTTTTGAGGACAGGTCTAAGAGGAGGTGGAGTCAGAGCTTTACACCACTAGGGGGCAGCACCAGGAGCTGGGGCACCTGGGACTAGGTAAGGGCAGTGAACGTATTTGATTAAATTGGGTCACAGAAGGATAATTGCTTGTTGATTTTTCTTATGATAATTGAGAGTGTAATACTAACACACCATTAAAAATTGATCGTTAAGACCAAAGGACAAACAAGCTCCTTTAAATTTAGGGCTTATTGGCCTGATGTGGTGGCTCATGCCTATAATCCCAGCACTCTGGGAGGCTGAGATGCGTGGATCCTTTGCCCTCAGGAGTTCCAGACCAGCCTGAGCAAGGGGGAGACACCATCTCTACTAAAAACAGAAAAATTAGCTGGGCCTTGCGACGAGCACCTGTAGACCTAGATACTTGGGAGGCTGAGGCAAGCTGTCCAGCTTGATTGAGTCCAAGAGTTTGAGGGTTTTGAGAGCTATGATGATGCCATGATAATTTACCCATAACAAGAGAGTGAGATTCTGTTGGGAGTAAATAAATAGAAGTAAAATAAATTGAGGCTTTCTTGGCTCACAGGGATCTATCGTGATCACTGCATATCATTATGCCTGGGCCTTTGTACCTGAGTGATGTAGACTGGACATGTCCAGGACACTGGGCAGGGGTGTCAGTGCAGAGAAGTCTCGGTGAGTAGCTATAGGTAGTCATCATTCATGCCTTTTATTAAGGCATAACATCAGGGCCGGGCACCACGGCTCATGCCTGTTATCCCAGTGCTCTGGGAGATAAAGATGGGAGGACTGTTTGAGCTCAGGAGTTCAAGACCAGCCTGAGCTAATGCCTGAACCCACCTCTACTGAAAATAGAAAAGCTCAAGCCTTTTCTATTGTGGCAGGTGCCTGTAGTCCCAGCTACTCAAGAGGCTGAGGCAGGAGGATGGCTTGAGCCCAAGAGCTGTGAGCTATGATGTCACGGCACTCTACCCAGGATAACAGAGTGAGACTCTACCTCAAAAAAAGAAAGAAAAAGCATAACATCAGGTTATTACATTTTTAGGAAGTAATTAATGTGCAAGTAAGATAGTTGATATTAGGAAGCTTAAAAAGCTGTCTGTGGGGTCAGTAGCTGGGCGGAGGGGCACAAGACCGCTAACTCTACATATAAGCCAAAAGGGTAAAAGATAGTTCTTGAGAGTGAGTTACAAGGAAAAGGACAAGAGATCTACCCAGGAAACCGAGCTGCTGGCTTTGGACAATATGCACAGACCCCATTGAGGGGAATTGGCTGTATGTTCAGGTTTTCAGTTGTTCCCACTGGGAATTTAGGGGAATAATAGAGCATATTTACCATGAGAGTTATGGCTGCTTTGCTCTCTCTTGAAGTATCTTGTCTCATAGTAAATATGCAACATTTGTTGAGTCAGTTTTTTTTTTTTTTCTTTTTTTGTTACTGGGCTTAGTGCTCTGTTCTTCTTCAACCAATTAACAAATGTAACCTTTATAATAACGCTAAAGTGGTAGAAACCCACATGGTACCTAATAAAATGATTTCTTAATTCTTGCCTGGAAACCAGCAGTATTAACTGGAGCATCTGCATGGTTAAACTCCATAAACAGCTCCATCCCCCCCACCCACCCCCACAGACTCCCCACCCCTCACGCCCACCCCCACCCTCCCCACTCCCCTCCACCATCTCCTCTCCTCTTTTGTTTGTAAGGCAGACATTACTCTGGACGAGTTTCGCCTTGACAGTCCTTTGATTGCTTAGTGCTCTCAGTGTTGACAGTTAAATCCATAAGCCCACAGATTGAGGGCAGAAGTGGAAAAATAAGCAAAACACCGGATTCTCCTGATAGTGATTATGAACTAGCGGAAGGGTTAGTAAAGTTTTCCAAAACTGTTGGCTGTTGTTTTAAGTATACATCGTCATTTGGTGGTGAACAGATCTGAAATGGAGAGGAACATTTGTAATTAGAAAAATTGTTAGAGCTGTTGGTTCTTGATTTAGCTAAGCAGACGTATGACAAAATAAAAAGGTAAATGATAACACAGTTTTTTACCTACATTGAAGCTCATTTTCATGCTTTTTAAGGGCCATTCTAAGTAAGATCTTAGACAATTGTACCTCTAAAATGTTTTAAAATCTCTTGTCCCTCTTAAAGGCAGGGGGTAAGTTGACATTTTCGTTACTCTGATCTCTCAGTCAGAGCTTCTGGTATTTCTCTAACTTTGAGCAGAATTGTATCTACAAATGGAGGGTCCAGGTATTAATAAATGACTGTTAATTAGTAAATAGCTGGCACATCTGTCTACCAACCAGTAACTTGGCTTTGTTCAAATATAAGTGTGTGTGTGGGGTGTGTGGACAAAACCAGCTGCCAGCACAGAAGATGTAAATGTTGTTTCTGACACTGATAAAATAAAACAAGGAAAATTCTTTTAAATAAGTCCTTAGGGAAGTGGAAACGTCTTTCCCAGGTGGTGAATGCTTTTGCTTACTTTGCATGGTGGTAGCTAATAATTTTAAATGAAACGAAATTCTTCCTCAAGTGTTGCCATGACCAATTTGCTATAAAGCTGTTTGTGTGTAGGAGAATTCATTCACTGCTCAGCAGCTGACCATCTTCTCACTTTTCCAAGCTCAGATAAATGGCTTCAAAATCTCTGATAGAAAAATCAATGTTTAACAGAAAGTAAGATACAACTCCAAACATATCATTTCTTTTCTCCAGCATTTGGTACTATTTGAATTTCATTGTGTACAAAACAAACGTGTCACCCATATATTCATTTTCAAAATATATATCATAGGCAGGCATGTTTACTCGAATGATGAAGGTTCAAGATCAATGTCTGAGATTGTCATTTGCCATTAAAGACAGTTTAAGTACATGTTAGTCTTGATACATGCACAGATAGAAAAAATTTTTTTGTGTGTTAAAAAAAATCTTTAAAAGTCTGCCAGTGGGAATCTGAAGCATAAATGGGGATTTTAGATCAGACCCCCCGAGGTTGGTCTGAGAGAGGGTACTCACACCATTTTGTCAGGATTAGAGAAGAGAAAAAGAGAAATACAAGCAGTGGCTTTTAAATTTTAAAAAGCTGGTTAAACTTACAACGCAAGTTTTATTTCTGAGTTTACAAGTGGTCTAGAAGTGGCAGATGCTTGCTTGTTCTCTGGGATTCAAAAGACCTGAGCAGAGGGACAAAAGGCCTATCTCATGCCAAGAGGTACTATTCTGGAGAATTCTCAGCACTGAGCCTTCTCTTTCTGGGGGTGGAAGCATTAGTTGTCACCATGCAGTTGTCTCCAGTAGAAGGAACCAGCACTGCAATGTCATTGAATCTGAAATCTTACTCAAAGTCTTTACCAGTAAGGATAACATGCTAGTTTTATTTTAATAGATCCACTACCCTTACTATTTTTATTTGGTTGTGCCAAGTATATTAGTGCTTGACGGTTTTACTTGTTTCATTTATAATTTGATAACAAAGCTTATTTTATTTCTCAGTGAACTACAAGAGTCTGAGGTACTTGTTCTCACATAAAACTATTTGAAGTTAATTTGTGATATTCCACTCCTTTCGTGTGTGATTGCAATTTTGAGGTATTCGTGTAGATTGAAAGTTATTTGTGGCTCGGCACCTGTGGCTCAAGCGGCTAAGGCGCCAGCCACATACACCTAAGGTGACGGGTTCGAATCCAGCCCGGGCCCGTCAAACAACAATGATGGCTGCAAACAAAAAATAGCCGGGTGTTGTGGCAGGCGCCTGTGGTCCCAGCTACTTGGGAGGCTGAGGCAGGAGACTCGCTTGAGCCCAGGAGTTGGAGGTTGCTGTGAGCGTGATGCCATGGCACTCTACCCAGGGGGACAGCTTGAGGCTCTGTCTCAAAAACAAAAACAAACAAAAAAAAGAAAGTTATTTGTGGAATAGTCATGCATTTGAAGAATAATCTGATGGTCGTACCATTTGGCTTTTGTCATAGAGTCTCCTATGAGGGTGTTAAAACGAGAATTTCCTACCTAGGTTTTCTGAAGTTTACAAAGGATGGCTTGTCTTTGTACTGTCACGATTGCAAAATGGCTATCAATTCCTCTAAATAAATAATGATGAGAACGTCAAATCTGGGCTGCATTCATGTAAGCACCAATGAAGTTGGAACTGCAACGATCCCATCAAAGTGTCTGTGAAGAGAAACTGCTGCTCGAATCAGATTTTTCCGGCTGTTTGAGGTGCCTGTGACATTGAAAGCTGTGTATAATAAATCCAGAAAGTGCTTACTTTAATGAAGAATCTGAAGAAACGCTTAGGAAATGAAGATCTTAAGGAAAATACTTTTCTTCATTTTAGCATTAGTCAGTATAATATTTTAACCACTCAGAGGCGAGATGTATCCAAAATTAGTTCAGCGAAACCTCATTCATCAGAGAGAATTTGAAAAGCAGTCAAGGAGGATTCAATTCCACAAGCTTTCATTGAGATCTTCCTCTCCCCTTTATATCTCTTAGGCTCTTTTGTGTGAAATAGGGTTCTTATTTTATGGTTTTCCAGATCCTTCTACATTGATTGTCTTTGTTAATGAGAAATGTTTGCTTTTGATAATTGCGATTGTGATTTTTGGGGGTACTGGAGCCTGCTCCTGGCCAGGCATGTGATCTGTCATCTCAGGGTCTTCCCAGAAGACCCTGGCTTAGTTGTTAGGATTCTGCTTCAGGGATGAGTGAAACACCTTTGACTGCCTGGGGGTCTTTCCTCAAGCACCAAACAATTAGCACGTACTTTAGAACACAAGAAAGCCATTAAGTCTCAACTCTCTGTGTATGTTGTAAATTGCTTTCTCTTTCAAAGAAGAAGAAAATGCAAAGTGCTGAAGGAGTTAAATAACACACATATTCTTCTGGGCACTCCAGGTCATAGAAAGATAAACACCAAGTCTTATGATATAATAGGAGCAACAGAGATTGCATACACAACTGTAATAAAAAGAATGTTTTGAATAAATGGAGGAGTATATAAAATACTAGGGGTTTATACAAGAGGAAGCAATTAATTTGTCCTGGAAGAAAAAGGAAGGACCATTTGAAGCCCTGCCGGATGAAGTGGGATCTGAAAGGTGGTAGGATTTTGTCAAGGAGAGAGGCCAACTATGACTCTAAGGAATGGAGGGAATTTAGGGGAGGGTGGGCAAGGAGGGTGGAAATTGGATGATATAATCAGAATGACAGCTCTGATAAAAGAATGTAAGATGTACGAGATAAAGACAGAATTTAAAAGACCGGAGAATATTGTTTGTTTTTTAGTGGCCCAGAAGAATGTCATGAACCAAGAACGTCGAAATGGAAAGGAAGGAGAATCTCCCTAGAGGAGAAGGCTGGGGTATGACGATCTTTTACCACCAAGGGCAGATGGCAAGAGAAAGAAGAAAAATGTCACCGAGCTCTGTGTCAGCAGTGACAGGGAGCATGGAAGGATGGGCAGGTGTGCTGTGGTGGGTGATGGTTTCCTTTTGTGCAAGAGACCCCTGGATTTGGCAACAAGGACACCATTGACATTGGATAAATGACACTGATGGATGGTAACACAGTTGTGCTAGGGAAGAATGTGTGAAAATTGGGGAAGTTGAACCAAGCAGCTATGAAATAATTTTTTTCTGGAAACTCATCTAGGTTGGCAGAGGAGAATAAATGCACAGATGTTACTAATGTATCTAATACAATAATTGTGTAGATGGCAATGGCTGAGAGTTACTGAGCTCTTCCCACTGGCTAGGCATTGCCCTACGTAGATAGTTTCTCATTGACCCTTCATAGCGCTCTCGTGAGGTAGATTCTATTATTATTTTCTTCTTACTGATGAAGGAAAAAGACACAGGGGACTTAAAAGTGATCAGCCATAGAACAGATGTGTTTTAGGACCCACAGCTCTGACTCTAGGGTGAGAAAATGGACTCAAGACAAGAACAGGAATGGATACAGGATCCCATTAACACCTCCTAGAACTTGCAGGTACCTCCGTTTTATAATTGCTGGTATACAGTTCAGCCATCCCCTAAGACAGGGGGCACACAATTATCTAATGTGCCTTTATGAGAAAAACAGGCCTCATGAAATGAATTTCCAACTCTTTCCAAGATTGTTCTATAAATGTGCTGAACAATAGAAAATGGAGTGCGTCATGGAGTTAATGTTTATAGAAGTGATGGGAACACCGTTTTAAGAATAGAGCTTAATAAGAAGTGAAGTTACGTTAGCTGCATGACCATCGTCATCCAACCATCCATTCATAAAGCCAGTAAGTATGAGAGCTATTTACTAGGCACTGGGGAATCTGGAGATGAAAGACACAGAGTCTGCCATTAAGGAACGGTCTGGGGGGGAGAGGAAAACTAAGCTGCCAACTACAGAGAGTACTGATTCATTAAAAAAATAAATAAATAAAGACTTTGAGTTAATTACCAGACATCTTAAACGGAATGCAATTGCTAGGCCTTCAAAACAGAAGACATCACAGAGACAAACACGTTATTTACAACGCTTAAGTGAGTAGGAAATCGAATCAAGCATGGAACAAACTGTGACCATGATTTGTAGCAAAATAAAGTAAAATCACGCTTAGTAGATAATGGTATCGATCGAACGGTTAAGAAATCAATAAACACCTCCCAGATTAAAGATCAATGTAGGTGAGCAGTCGTACTAAATAGTAATGAAAATGTCTAAACAAGAGCAAAAACACTTCAACCGTGAAACAGTAATGAGAGAAATAAGTGGAAATTAAAACCATCACTAGCGAATGTTTCACTGGATAAATATACAATTGGTTGACATTTTCTATGGCTGTCCTTTTGCAGTGGAATAGGTTAGCTCAGGCACCACCGGGAGAGTATACATGGGGAGGTTCGTATATGGAAATGACTTGGCAATGTGTAGGTTTATACTTGAGGGTCTGTTCTGCTGAAATAATACCAAGTCAGGGAAAGGCGATGTGCATTTTCATCGCAGCACTACTGAAAGTGGGGGAAAATTGGAGCAATTGAAATACCCAGTTAGGCTCGGCACCTGTGGCTCAAGTGGCTAAGGCAC
>NW_003852560.1:2027714-2047512 GCF_000181295.1 Otolemur garnettii | reverse complement strand
AGCTTGAGGCTCTGTCTCAAAAAAAAAAAAAAAAGAAATACCCAGTTAGTGGAGAATGATTTGGTGTAAACAGCGGGTTAGAAGTGGAGAGTGATTTGGTGTAAACAGCGGGTCTACAAGAATGTTTAGAAGAATGTTAGTAATGTTTATTTAGCAGCATGGCAATTGTTCACAAAATAATATTAAAGAAATAAAGCAGTGTGCAAAAATTATGTATGTGAAATAGTTTAAAATAATATACAGAGAAAGGGGGGTTTTGGTTGCTATTAATGGTCACTGCTGGGTAGCAGGTCTGTAAAGAACTTTGTTATTCGTTCATTTTCATTTTTCTATACTGCATAAATATTATTTAATTAGAATCTAATTTGTAAGCATGTATGCAGGCAATCAGCTTCGTCGCCAACTTGAATTTGATTAGCATTTCAAAATATTCACCGAATTATTTCACTTTGATTTATTTCAGTATAAAAATTAGCTGGAGAGGGCTGGCAGCATATTTTCCTTTCAGAGAAAAAGAAATGGGTTCATGACAGCTCAATTAAAAATGTTAAGAATTTTTATAGGTAAAAGATATATGGAAAAAATGGTTAAGTAAAAGAGTAGCTTTTATGAGTTAGTTTTATGTATATTTCTTATAATAGCCCAAGAATTTGTGGGGAGAGAAAGAGAAGGAAAATTTCTGGAGAAAAAAAAATATGTTGTATGTATTTTTTTACTCTAAATCATGTGGGTGCCAGGAAAACACACACACACAAAATCACACATGATTAATATCAAAGAAGGAGCTTTTAGTCCAGATAGGAGAGGAAAGCTTTACAATTGGAATGCATTTATTACGAAGGCATCATTGGAATTGATGTTATGAATTAGAATGTTTTTCTTCCCATCCAAGTCCCTTTTAATGTCTTCTTGGTTTACTTGGCTAGGTTGGCTGTGTCATCATTCAGCTCTAGATTCATTCCAGCCACATTGCTGGTTATAAAACCAATCCAAAACTCTGTCCACCTTCTGGACTAGAAACTTCAGGAGTTTTATCATTGATTAGTCCAATTATTTAATTAAAAATAATATGTATGGAGTTGCACATGCTTGGTAAGTCATCAATGTGTAAGGAGATAGTCTAGAATATATTTTATTATAGCATTTCTCAAATTTAGTGAATGATTGTGTCAAGTTATTAGGGAAAAATACATTGAATTTGTTGTGAAGTCTGGGTGCAGATAACTGATTTTTTTTTTTTTGTTGTTGTTGTTGTTGTTTTTGGCTGGGGCTGGGTTTGAACCCTCCACCTCTGGCATATGGGGCCGGCGCCCTGCCCCTTTGAGCCACAGGTGCCGCCCCAGTAGCTAATTTTTTAAAAACATACACACTTTATCAACTTGTAACAGCTCTGAGGCCAGTTTTACCTCGTATGACAAAAGTTTCCCTAAGTTATCTAAAAACTGAAACAAAGAGTTCTCCATAAACACTCAAAATGGTATTTTAACAGATTCCTCCCTTCCTAAAACATTGCTGTAGTTCCAACATGGTTTTAAAAGAGGATAGAACCGTTGGGAGTGATCCTTACCATAGAGCACCCAAATAGTTTCTTTATAGCTACCCAGTTTTGTTTTTTCCAATCAGTTTGCAATTGAGCTGAACCATGGGCACAGATATTAGATAGGGAGCTAGGTATAAAAAGTTTAGGCCAAAACGCTTGAGGATTCCTCTAATTTGAAATTACAGTGGTTTAAGAGTCTTTAGTATCACAAATATAAAGTGGAGGAGGATCAGATTCTTTTCAGCCAGAGGACGAATACCTGGCCTTCTATTTGATTTTAACACAACGGCTCTGTTTATTATAACCGTTTGTTACCATAAAAGTATAAACTGAAAGGTAGCAATGATGGGTGAGAGTAATACATTACATTAAATAAACTTGTCCTGTGTGCAGTACATGAAAACTCTGTTTACATTACAGTAAGCTGTTTTCTGCGGCATTTACGAGTCTGCTGTGCAAATAAATGAAGAGGACTGATGACAGCTTACTTTAGTTTATCTGGTCAATCCCCAAAGACATTATGACTATAATTTTAGCATATTTGACTCTGTTTTTCAGTTGTTCAAAAATGAAGTAAGTCTTTTTAAAGGAAGAAGTGTTTCAGCCAATCATTTAAAAAAAAAAAAAAAAACAACAAAAGAAATGTACTGGTGGGCAGTGCCTGTGGCTCAAAGGAGTAGGGCTTTGAGAATATAGTCTAGAATATACTTTATTAAAGCATTTCTCAAATTTAGTGGATGATTGTGTGGTGGGTTCAAACCCAGTCCCAGCCAAAAACTGCCCCAAAAAAAAAAAAGTTACTGGATAAAAACCTGAACAATATGATCAACATACACTGAACTTGCAAAAAAGGTGACTATCGAGGTCTTATATGAGCTTGAAGACTTTTAAAACGGAAGGGTTTTGTTTTAATAATTTTTATTCATGTTTTGTAATTAGTAAGTAAAGTGGGGGAGAGTGAATTCTGCAACTGGTTCCAAATTCTCTTCTGTTTGAAGTAGAATAGATGTTACTAAGATAAAAAAAATTAGTTAGTGACAGTATTTGCTAAACCAGACTTCATTTCAATCAGCTTTCCATTTAAGATGAATTGTTACTTTCCAAGGGTGTGTGTGTCTGTGTGTCAAATTGTAACAGTCAGTATTGCAAAGTAAAAGGGAAACAACCATAAGTTTAGAATAAGGAAACCTAAATTCAAGTTCCGGCGCTAAGTCACAAGTTAGGTAGGTGGCTATTTAAAATGTAATAAATGCTGGAGAAATGTGTCTTTTCTAAATCAGTCCTAAGCAATGTGAATTACTAATGGATTACTAATGAATTACTAATTACTAATGGCTTAATGGAGGCGCTCACATTCTGTTATTCTTACTTAGAATTATGTAAGAAATATGAGTGCCCTGGGCTGGTTAATAATATAGGAACCTTTGCAAGTTATACATTCTGTGCCCTTTCAAGGCACAATATTTTTTACATTCCCTGCAGCCAAAAGGATCCCCCTTGTCCTCAGCACCCCTCGCTCTGCTTTTGTGCCTGTTGTTGTCAAGGTCACCGTTCGCCCCCTCCTGGTCCTGGTCAGAGTCTTGTCACCCTACTATGCCTATCTCCAATTCTCCCTTTATTTTCAAGTTTTCTCCAAAGCATTTTTAGTTATCTCTTCTTTTGTTTTCAAAAATACTGTTGACTGATTACAAAAGTAACATAAATACATTGTAGAAAAATACACCAATGAAAGGGTGAAAATGAATACCAACCATAACTCCATGAATCAGGGGTAAGTATCACTGGGATTTTAGTATATTCTCTTCCGTGTTTATTTTATACAAATCCATCTTTCTCTCCCGAAGAACAGACAATAATACCAACAAAACTGATTTGCATACTTTGATATTGTCTTTTCCACTTGATATTAGATCGGGTCCGGTTTTTCATCTTGAAATAATCTTAGAGACATGATTTTCAGATCTTCCTAGTAGCACCTCGCAGAGACAGAACCTAATGAATGTTCTTAATTGGCCATCAAGGCTGCTGAAAATATTTTGCTTTCGCAAGCAAAGCAGGAAAGCATCCTTATAAATAAGTCTTTGGTGCATCTAATACCGAATTCTGCAGGACAGATTCCTAGAAAAATTCCTGGGTATGCACTTTTTTCATACTTTTGAGATATACTGCCAAATGGGCCCCTAGGGAAATTGAATCATTTAACACTTCTGCCCGCTCCAGGCACTAGTGCCCAGTTTCACTGTCCTTCCCCTGCCAGGGCAAGACTCTTCACACTACGTTTTAATGATTTATTTACTCATCTCTCTCGGCCTCTAGATTGCAAACTCCTGCCTGGAAAGAGCCATTTCTTACTCATTTTTAATCTTAGGTTCTCGAGAAATGCCTGTCCTGAAAAATAAGTGCTGAGTTAAAAATTTCTACCTCGAATTCTGCATTTCTAGTTCAGGGCTAGTTATCTTATTTTTCTATAAATGGCTTCTTAGTCGTGGATGATATTAAAAAGATGGAATTCTACCATTTCTGGCCCAGAGTTAAAAGAATCCTGTGATTTCAATATGTTAATTTTAAGACTGGCTTTGATCTGGCCCAGGATGGGGGATGTCATCTCCTATACAATGTTAACCGTATAGAGAATGAATATGATAATTAAAAAAGTGAGTTTGTATTTATTGTGCTTGCTGTTCTGAGGATTTTAGAAAAATTTAGAAAAAAAAATTGTGACGCTAGGGGTAAAAACCTATTTATAAAAAAAGCTTACAGACTTTCTTGGCAATGCCTGGGAACCCCATGACGGTTGATATACAAGTCTTGGATGACTTAGGGTTGTAAATGCACATTTGGATTTAATCTTTGGTTTGTGTCATGTAGAACTACAAGATGCTGATAATTTATGATCAGATGGCTAGGTATCTATCTCTCTGTACATTCTGAAGTAAGTATTGAGGCATTACTGTAGAGCAGAACACTTGTGAGTCTGATTGATGACAATGAAGAACTCATATATAAAATCAGCCCTCAGGAGGCAGTATCAGCTTTACATTAGAGCATTGTTTTTTATGGGATTCATAAATGCTCAGTGAATTAGAGGAGCATATCACAGTAGCTTGGATTTGAAGTGAAAAAGCCTCTCTTTTGTAATTCTGCAGAGTTAAATGTGTAAATTTGTCAGACATTACCAAGAGTGTTGCCAAGAGTGAGTATTTAGACCTGGGGTCAGTCCGACCAAGAATATGGCAGGGAGGCCCCTCGGAGCCCTGAGAGCACAGGCTCTGGGGCCGAGAGGTTGGACACAACCTGCTTGGCAGGGAGGGGCCACTTACTCAGCTCTCGGGCCTCAGTTTCCTCACTGGTGTACTGGGAATAACATTAGTACTCACCTCCCAGGAGGTGTCCTGCAGATTCAACTCACGGAGTGCTTGAAACAGTGCCTGGAACATAAAATTAGATTTTGACTCTGTAAGGATTTCAAAGTTCAGTAACATTTTAAAAATAAACATAACTTGATAAAGAATAAGAAAAGGCCCAGCCAAAAAATGGGGAAAAAAAATTTAAAAAGAAACATTTTACATTTAAGGATTATTAAACGCTAAATAAGTTGGTAACATAATTTAAAATGTACTAAGTGTCTTTGATGTTATTGTCCTGAATTCCACTGGCTTTTTTTTTTTTGCAGTTTTTGGCCTGGGCCGGGTTTGAACCCACTACCTCTGGTATATGGGCCTTGTGCCCTACTCCTTTGAGCCACAGGCACTGCCCAATTCCACTGGCTTTTTAAATTGAATATTCTATTTTAGAATACCTATATTGCTATATTTATAAATAGTTACTATTAAGTTGATCAAAATACAATAGATTTTGAAATTAAAGAAAATATGCAATTTCAGCAGACTGCTATATTTTTATTTGTTATTATACAACATTGCTGCCTTATTTTACTACTCATGAAATATTATGTTTATCCTTTAAAAATGTTTTTTATCCTTCCTTTACATAATATCATGTTATGAAAAGTGGATAAACACCATTCTGATAATATAAGCTCATACTCAGTTGTTAAGGTTCAAATAATCTGTACTGGAACCTTGTTCAGGCCACGTGAAAGAAACAAGATGCACATGTGAAGTCTTGTGAATCTATAAGTTTGATTTTTTTTTTTTAACTTTGATTTGGCTTTTCGCGAATGTCACAAAAATCACCAACCCTATAATAGAAGCTAATTGTAATTCACATCTTTAAGGCGTTTATATTGCTTATTATCAAACAACTAACAATTACTCTCATTACCCAACCGTAGATCTTTACAGTGGTCTGGCCAATGACAGTTCCAGGAAAGTGAGACTGCAGTGAGAAAAAAAAAAAAAAAACCCAGATATTCTAGAAATTAAATGGTCCATTAAGCCCAGATTTTAAAGGTGATATTCTGTTTTAAAACTCTGTCCCTAAAAAACCACTGAGCTGCTAAATACGAAAGGAACCAAAAAAAGTATACACATTTAAAAAAAGGAAAAACTCAATATATACCAATAACAAAAGATGAATACAAGTCACCTTGAGCACCTCTTATAATCACAGAAGTCAAACGTGATTAGAGTATTGCAAATTTAACACATCTTTTTCCTTTCTTAATGCATATATACCTTTTTTGAGCACCTCTTGTGTGTTCTAATGCTTCCTATGCCAGTTTTCACTATACCCATCAGGTTTCACCAAGATGTAAGCTTAGCCTTATAATGTAGTATCAGTTGGAGTCTATAGCCTGACGTCTGCAAACAAAGAATTAATGGATGTGTCAAGTTCATGACCCAAAGGGAGTCTAAATTGTAGCAGAATTCTAGATTAATATCTGACAGTTACATTTAAAAAGAAAGTCATTCCTATTCTGCAAAGCAATGAAAGTTAAAAAGATGAAACATTTTCTTTATTTAGGCTGGCTTCTGATTAAACGCTAGGGGATGATAAGCCATACTAGGTGGGGAGAGAATTGGTGCAGAAGTCCTTAAAACTTCGAACTCAATATGCTGTTGGGCAGATGATTTCACCTCTCCATTATATTTCAGCTTTACCTCTGAGAAATAAAAAAGAGAAATTTTTTTTCATTATTTCCTTACCTATACATGTGTATATTAGGTTTCCGCTTTTGCCTTCACAGAATTAAAAAGGCTAAATTTAATGACAATAACAATGTTTAACATAAGGACTGAGAACAAAAACCTCATAAAGAAGGAATGAAAATAAATACATTCAGAAAAGAAATCAGATGATTGTTGGAACAAAATATTAAGCAATAATAGAAATAATGCAAAGAAAGTAACATTCACATTGTCAGATCAGAGTATGTCTATTATAGAAAAAAGAGAGTTGAATATTGACTGTACCTGTGGATGTGCTTAGACGCACAGGCCCTTCCATGGTGTCACAGTTGCCTGTAGTGAACAGTTCAGTGACACACCGTGCAGCCCAGGCGTGATGGGCTGCCATGTGGCCCGGGTGTGGTTGGCTGGACCATCTAGGTTTGTGTGAGTGTGCTCTGTTCATGCTCCTCCGTGAAGAACTTGCCTAAAGAGGAGTTTCTCAGAACACATCCTTGTCATTAAGGAAAGCGTATCTGTGTATATTTATCATGCCGTTGGAAGTCTCCAAGCTGAGATAGCCAGACCTGTGTACTCTGCCATCCTGGATCATGGACTGGGAGTGGCTGCGGTGGGGCATGTACAGCCTGGGGCTGGTGGAGGGGAAAGTGGCCTGTTGTGAACGTCACAAAGGATTGAAAAGGACAGCTGATAAAGGCTGTCACAGCAGGTTCCATGAAAGGAACACGGCACGGAAGCGGTGATGGCCACCTTCCTGGCCAGTGTGTAAAAGTACACGGACCTCTTTTCTAGACAGCAGCACTTGAAAGTTTACCCAGCCCTCACTTGTTTAATGTCTACTTGTAAATGTGCTTCTCCTCTCTGTGGTCTGGGGTCTTATGTCTAAGTCTTGCCTGACCAGGGTGCTGGTCACAGATAAAGCAGGTCCCTGCTGCTGTTCTGCAGAAATCCTGGGCCTCATGCCGTTTTGACTGTGTGTGTTGTTAACCTTTCTCAGGTCAAGCAAGTAAAGTCCCTGGGACACAGATTCAGCTCCCCACTCCACCCTTTCCTTGTGTGACTGCAGGCAGGTTACTTATCCATTTAAGCCTCAGCTTCTCAACTATAAACTGGGAATAAAATAGAACCAGGGGCTCAAAGTGTGAATTTAATGGGAGAACACATATACATCACTCAGCATGATGCTGGCACCCTAAAATATTAGCACTTTTAATTGGATTATAAATTTTGAATATTTCTATATTACCTATACATTTTATTCTCTTCTCCAGAAATACCCAGGTTTCATTTGCACTGACAGGCCTTGTTATGAGCAATCTAATCGCGACCTTCAATATAATCTAACACCCTAGAATAGATGGCGTCAGAGGTCTATGAAGGACAGTGTTGGGGCCTTGTCTAGTGCTGGAGATTTTCAACTTGAGGTTTTGCCTGTGTTCAAGGAAAATCACAGTTCCATGGTGTGCACTAAGATTTCATATTTCTGAGGGACAGTATCACATTTTGAGGGCTTCGAGGTGTATAAAAGGAAGTAAGTTACCTGTCTAGACCAAGGCCAAGTAGCTGGTGTCTACAAGAAGCTTTCTCCTACTCAGGAAGTTATACAATGTGTGTTACTGTTGCTTCCCTGTGAAAAATGCTCACCACTAAATTATCAACTTGGGAATGCTCTGGAAGGATATGAAGAAAAGTGAAGTCGTTTGAGGAGGAGATTATAAACTGAATTAAAGGGTGAGGTTGCATAAGGCTTTTGTTTTTGTATGAATAACAATTTTATTTATTTTTTTATTAACTCATAGCAGTGTACATTAATACTATCATGGGATACAGTATACTATTTCTGTATACAATTTGAAATATTTTCATCCAACTGGTTAACATAGCCTTCATGGCATTTTCTTAGTTATTATGTTAAGACATTTATATTCTACATTTAGAGAGATTAACATGTACCCTTATAGGATGAACCATAGGCTTGATCCCACCAATCGCCCTCCCTCCACCCACCCTCCACTCACCCTTCCCTCCCTCTTGTGGACCCAAACCAAGTGATTTGTGAAACTATTTCATCACTTGCTTCTACCAGTGGTAGAAATGTTTCTCCTGGAAAAGTACAAATTTTGTAGGTTTCAATTAAATTTAGTTATTCTGTGCTTGATCTTGTCCAGAAAAGTATGTGTCATAAGTGATGGTCAAAGATTTGTAAATAAACCTTTTTTTTTTTTTTTTTAAAGAAGCTTACATTAGGGTGGCACCTGTGGCTCAAAGGAGTAGGGCACTGGCCCCATATGTCAGAGGTGGCGGGTTCAAACCCAGCCCCGACCAAAAACTGCAAAAAAAAAAAAGCTTACATTATACTTGGGAGAAGAAAAAAGAAAATAGAATATATATAAATAACATAAAAAATACATAATAAAGGAGTAGGATGTGTAGTCTGTTAGATGGTGGTAAATGGTGTGGAGAAAAATAAATTTGAGAAGCAGATTTTGTTTTGGAGATGAGAAAGATTGTACCCTCACCTTTATCCATCGATTATTCATTTTATAGTGGGTAGATAAAACTTTTCCGGGTATACTCAAGCCACTGGAGACAAAAGTTCATATTTTTAAGGTGGGTTTAGGGATATGGTGGGTGACTATCTGGGAAATAGACTTCTCTGATGCTCCAGACTGGACTGGTGTGGTTTCAATAAACAGGAACATATTGCTTATTTCAAAATGGAAGCCCCCCTGGTCTTAGTACTAAAATGATAAACTTCAGGGCCTAGTATATACAAAATCAGTGTAGGATGAAGATGATATAGGTTAAAGTGAAGCAGAATAATGAAGATAATAAGGCATGTTTTATCTAAATCCATAAAAGGTCATAAATACACAAGCTTTATAATCCAAAGGCTGTGATTCTTGATCGCAGTTCAAAGGGATTTTCAAACTTTGTAAATCTTTGATTTAAAAAAAAATGCTTCTTTGTAAGCCTGCATTAATTATTTTTCTATTATATCCTCATCAGACAGATTAAGCAGCACCTGGTGTTGTTGTGGGTATAATGACCACAGACTCAAAGATGTGAAAAAGGGTTGGGCACTCTGCTGCCAGTCTGGACTCAGAGGAGGTAGGAGGAGCCTGGCCTTGGAGGTGCCAGGCTTCTAGCCACCTGCCGCTCAGATGTGCAGGTCTTATTTACCCCCTTCCTCCAAGGATGCTGTGTTAGGTTAAACAACGCTGTGGGGGGCTCTTTGAAAGATTTGTTTTCACTGTAATTCGAGGTCTTTCCTCCCCCAGGTAGTCAAAGTTTCAGAGTTTCTTGTGACTCAGGGGAGATTTGGATACAGGATTTTGTAACACGGGCCAGAGGTGTGAGCTTGATACTTCCAAATAAGTAGGATGAAGTTTCATAGCCACCTGGAATCTGGAGTCCTTTCCTTTCCTTCTAAATATTAATTAAATCAATTAATTCTTTTTAGCATTTGGTAAAGAATATGGAGTCCTTTCTACCTCAGATAATTACAAATAACAGTCAGAATT
The DNA here is from genome assembly GCF_000181295.1 of Otolemur garnettii. Classification (NCBI taxonomy): domain Eukaryota; kingdom Metazoa; phylum Chordata; class Mammalia; order Primates; family Galagidae; genus Otolemur; species Otolemur garnettii. The sequence continues at coordinate 2,037,358 of NW_003852560.1, read as the reverse complement.
AAAACCAAGAAGGAAACAACAAGAATATAAAAAACATTTATGTTAGTTTGGCTACATTATTTACTTAGATTTCAGTAAACTAGGGCTGAGAATGTGTTGTGTTTAAAGGTGTCTGCAAGAATCTATTTAACCTCCTTAACTTTTCCTGTATAAGGGACTCTTCTCAGGCATCTAGAAAAGAATTATTTTTTACATTTCATTTACTTTTCAGATTATCTCAGCCTCAGGTTCCTTATTTTGCTTTAAGCACTAACTAGTTTTTAAGAGGAATGATGACAGGGTAAGAGTGAGTTCCATTGACTACTACACATAGTCCATTAAGATTGATAATTATAAATGTTCTTCTTAGCAAAGTATCACAAGAATGGAAGAAAAAATATTCAATGTACACAGCCCTATTATGAAACTATTTTACAGTTTTCATATGAAAGCTATAACCTAAGAATATGAGGGGCGCAGGGGGAATAGGTGGACAGAGGGTGATTGGAGGGATCACCTCTGTGGTTTATCTTACAAGGGGACAAGTGAATCTTTCTGAAAGTAGACTATAAACATTTTAACACAATAACTAGGAAAATGACATAAAGACTATGTTAAGCAGTTTGATGAAAATATTTCAAATTGTATATGAAAACACCACCCTGCACCCCATGATTGCATTAATGTACAAAGCTATCATTTAATAAAATAAAATAATTAAAAAGATTGATAATTATACCCAAGTGAAAGCAAACAAACTAAATATTTATGTTTTTATTTTAGTTTTTAGAGAGCTTTTTTGGAAGGTGGGAACGAATAGTATTTTGAGGTTGATAGTTTTGAGTTGATAGTTTTGTCCACAGTTCCGTAAGCAAATTGTAGTGGTGAAGGACCCTGTGACTGTTTTTTTCCAGAAAATTCTATTAAAAGCACTTTGAAATATCCCAAATGGTTCCTTCTTGAGAAGGAGCTCTCCTATTTTTTTTTTTTTCAGTCGTAATGTAAGGATTGATGTCTATTGTTAAGTTGTTTCAGGGTATTGAGAAGAGAACTCTCTCCTTCATCAGCCTGAGCTCTTATCTATGGGTGATGCTGATAAAATAGCCTCATAGTAGGAGAGACATTTGTGGACAGACTCTATCCCAGAATGATCTGTTTCCATTGAAACTAGAGGGTTGTTTTCAACCCAAGATCACATCTTATACTGTTTTTTATTCCCCTGTTATAAGTGCTGAGGGCATTTTTCCTCTGTCATTCTGTATTACCCACCCTCCATCCAAGGACAGCCTTTTCCCTTAACCTAGCATTATTCCTTTACATTTAAAAAGATCTACGAAATTTTTTCTAAAGAAAATTTGAGGTGATTTTTAAAACTGCATGAAGGACAACCCAATGAAAATTAAAGAAAGGTAGTAGGTAAGGGAAATAAAGATATGAAAATTGGCAGAAACTGACAATGTAGTTAGCACTATTAATTGATGCATATTTAGATGTGATGAAAAGCGAATCGTATTACAGGCTTTCAGAAATCAATATGCAAAATACAAAGTAAAATACAAGATCCTTTGGGTTAGAGCTGTTGTTACAAAGCCTCATTCTGGGAGCACGGTTTCTCTTCCTGAAAGAATTTGTCATTTCAGCCCTAGTTTGATCCCCATTTCCCAAGAGGTTCTTGGACCTCCTTTTAAGAAGTACAACATGGGGATGGCGCCTGTGGCTCAGTGAGTAGGGCACTGGCCCCACATACCAAAGGTGGCGGGTTCGAACCCGGCCCCTGACAAACTGCAACAAAAAAATAGCCAGGCATTGTGGCAGGTACCTATAGTCCCAGCTACTCAGGAGGCTGAGGCAAGTGAATCGCTTAAGCCCAAGAGCTGGAGGTTGCTGTGAACTGTGACACCACAGCACTCTACTGAGGGTGACAGAGTGAGACTTTGTCACAAAATTTAAAAAAAATGCAACATAGAACATTTTGAATAGTTTAGTGTCCTAGTTCTAAATCATCACTGCTGATGACATTTTTTTAATGACATTTTTTTCCAATTATTCAATTAATCCATTTTTGTCAAAGATTGTGTCAATGTAGAACTACATAAAAATAATACAACTCATCATCCCAACATTAGGTGAAAATTCTTACTTAGTAACATTTAGGTATTTTTCCAGTCTTGTTCCTGTTTCTTTTCCTTTTGTTAATACATTATTTTTGGGCAGCACCTGTGGCTCAAAAGGGTGGGGCGCCAGCCCCATATGCCAAAGGTGGCGGGTTCAAACCCAGCCCTGGCCAAAAAAAAAAATAAAACCAAAAACCTTATTTTTGACTCTAGGTCCAATATGTTATAGCAGATCTTTAGAACTTATGCAGCTCACTTAACTGAGACGTTATGCACACTGATTGGTCCCTCCCTCTTTCTCCATCCCCGTCCCCTGGCAACCACCATTTGCTACTATGAACTTGACTAACTTAGATACCTCATATAAGTATAATCGTGCAGTATTCAATTTCTTAAATAGTACTTTCACAACGACCCCTGTCCACAAATAAAAGTTTGGCTGTCACCTATCTGCCCTTATAATTAGAATCTGAAAACTGGTGTATCTTATTTTCCTTCTTCTCACAGTCATGCATTCTCTATTTCTGCCTGACTTCACCTCTTCCCATGGTAAACGTTACTTCTGCTACTGTGATCTCTTTCTAGCGGTCATTTACCTGGGGACATTCCTCCCTGACCTGCGGTGCCCTCTCTTTCATCCCCAAAGTCATATACTCCTTTGCTCTGCAGGGATAGAAGCAGACTTGCAGGTGTGTGCTTGTTCCTGGATGATGGATTAACCCTGCCACAGACTGTTTCACATTCTTCCCACTGAGAAGTGATTTCTGTGTGCCCTGCCCTTGCATACGAGCAGGCTCTGGAATGTGCTGATTAACAGATGTAGCAGAAAGGGCCCCGGGCCCATGTCAGGTCCTGGACTTACGATGCAGGCAGCTTCGGGATCCTTTCTCCCAGACTTCTCATTGTCGATGCCCCAAGCCACCCTGTACAATTTCTGACTACCCTGAGATAGTCGTGTATTTTTTTTATTAAAGAGAGGACTGAAAGTTTTCTGATCCTAACTTGCAGGTTTATTTGAGACTTTCCCTAAAGCAATGATCTCCAAAATAGGGTAGAACAGATCATCTATTTGGATATAGCAAGTAAATACTCTAATTTTCAGTGCTGCGTGTTTTTGTTACATCAAGTAAAATTGCTACTTGCTGCATCATTTTCATCATAGTAATACATCATATGTTACATGTCTTTGCAATTGATGCACACGTATGCCTCTATTTGAAGTATGTGTATAATTTTTTTAGCATTTCAAATTCCCAATTGTTACATTAGGGACTCTCAACTTGAAACAACAAATAAAACAGGCTACTCTAAAACGCTTTAGAGTAGCAAATCAATAGTAGAAAAAGCAGAGAAAAAGTCTGCACTAGAAATGTCAAATAAGAGAGCATGGGGAAACAGTTGCTGTTATAATGTAACAGAACTTCTCTGTGACTTTGGCCTTTTTAAAGTGAGTCTAACATAGGAGAAAGTGTGTAGCACAGGCCCTAACACATTTACCATCACCCTATGAACTCCTCCCAGGCATTTGACATTTGACTGAATCAACAATTTAGCTAAAAATTAAGTCAGATAATGTGGGAATCATTTTATAAACCACGATTTTATACACAGTGATATCATCAATAAGATCTTATTAACTCTAAATGTATACATATTTTTAATGATAGAGTCTCATTGTTATAAAGTTCAAAGTCCAGAGGCCTAAACTATCTCAAACGTAAGTACGTGTGTGTGCACCTGTGCTTCTTAAAAGAAAGTGTGTAATTAACGTCTAGGGCAGCGTTCCAAGTCCCTGAAATGTGCAGAGTACATAAATGCAATGGCATAAGTCTGTCTCTCCCTACGAAATTCCAAACCTATATCTCTAATTTGATTTCTTCTCCTAAAATATAATTCAGTTTTTTTAGGTATCTATAAAATTTTCTGTGCAAATGTTTCACCATCATATTACAGTATAAAACGGACACGAGATGTTTTCTAAGTTATATTTATGAAGGGAGGGAATCTATGTTAAACATCTGTGACCTGCCAGTCTGGCACTGCGCCGCTGGCTAATGTTACAGAGACGTGTGAAGTCCCTCAGTGCACAGGGAGCTTTGTCCTGTGCACTCTGCAGGTGAGTGAGGTGACAGAGGGAGCTGTCCAGGTTTGTGGGCCAACATACAGAAAAGCAAGAGCCTGGAAAGGACATAAGCCCATGTGTTGTTCATTCTGGCCACAGCAGAGGAAATGAATAAAAAAAAATTCAACTGAAGTTGCAGGGATGAAGTAGGAGAGTCCTGAAGGACGAGGGAGATTTTTAATATCCTTTGATAGAGAAAGTGGTTTGGCCAAAGTCAAGTAGATATAGCGGTGTCCATCCTGTGGCCCTGATTTCATGAGGACTTCTGCTTATTGGTGGTGTTGGACACCACAAAAAGTATCCATAGACCTTTTTTTTTTTTGCTCATTAACTTTCTTTGGTGTCTGTGTATTTATATGTGGCCCAAGATAACTCATATTCTTCCAATGTGCGGTAGAAAAGAAAAAAAAAAAAACAAAGAAAGCTGGACACCCCTGAAGGATGTGCATGAGATTGGCAAGAGCGTGCAAGTCAGTTGGCAGCTGGGCCTTTTTTTGCCATCAGTGACATTGTCCCAGTTTTCTCTCCCACCAGCAAAGTAGGAGGTGTGTAAGGTCGGGAGTCACTTCCTACACTTCTGTTTCTTTACATCCCTGTTTCTGGGCAGGTAACTTGGATTCAGGTAATCCTCATCATACTGACTAATTTAAAACCTCCAAGTCTGAGTGCTAAGATCCACCACTGTCCCTTGAACTACACGGGTTTGTACTGTGTGGGTTGCCACGTGGGTGGATTTTTTTTTTTCAGTAATACCTGGGGTCCCCGACTCTCCTACCTTCTCTTCCACATCCCCCATCTCTTCTTCCTTCTTCTCAGCCTACTAGGAAGGTGAACACGTTTTCTTTTCTTTAGCTTGCTCTGTTGCAGAATACAGTATAAATACACGTGACCTTTAAAATAAGTGTTAATCGACTATGTTATTAGTAGGACTTCCATACAGCAGCTGGCTATTAGGAGCCAAGGTTTGGGGGAGGCCAAAGTTATGTGTGGATGTTTGACTGTATACCTGGGTATCCCATGTTATTAAGGGTCAATTATATTCCCCCAAAGAAGAATTACTAATTTTAAATTACATATTATATAATATTTAATATTTTAAATTCAGTTTTTAAAAGGGTCAGTTATATTTCCCCAAGGAATTTTTAATCTTAATTTACATATTATATAATATTTAATATTTTAAATTCTACATTACCCTTCTGTTAAACAGATTTGAGTTTATAAAAGCTCCATAATATAGAGAGGAGGATGGTTTTATCTGTATTAGACCAATGAGGAAACTCTGGGCCTGAGAGGTTTCAATCAATTTCGTATAGTGGCTTATACAATTAAGTGCAGAATGGTAATACAGTTCAAGTCTTTGGACACCTATCCTGTTAAAGGTATTATAACCCTGGAGAAAGAGTAAGACATTTTTTTAAAATAAGAAGTGTTTTGTTGTTGCTCTCTTTAAATGGGTGACTACATTTACTTACTTTTTCTCTAGACAGACTAACTTCCTCCCTCCCTCCTTTCTTTCCTTCCTTCTTATTTAAAGACAGGGCCTCACTGTCACCCAGGCTGAACTACACAGACATGATCATAGCTCACTGAACCCTCAAAGTCTTGGGCTCAAACAATACTCCCGTCTCAGGCTCCCAAGTAACTGAGACTACAGGTGTTTGTCAACACCCGTGGCCTAGTTTTTTGAAAACCTATTTATAGAGACAGGTCTTGCTCTGCTGCCCAAGCTAGTCTTGAACGTCTGGCCTCAAACTATCCTCTTCCCTTGGCCTCCCAAAGTGTCCTGGGATTACAGGCGTGAACCACCATGCCCGGCCTTATATTTTTTTCTTCAACATGGTACACTTGGTAATTAAGAAATTAACCCCATCATTTAAGAATTCCATCCATAGGGACTTCAAGCACAAAACTTATCTTGAAGAGGAATGCTTGTTTTTCTTTTTGTTATTTGTTTTAAATTCCTTTTGATGAACAGGTTCTAATCATGAATGAATGAATACGGGCTCTTTGGCTTGAATGTCTTTTATTTCTTATGTGAGAGATGTAGTGACCTTAAAAAAAAAGTGGGTAGATTATTGCTGTGGGGCTGGACATATTCTGTGAGCTTTACTCATGGCTTTCTTTTAAAGTACATAGCGGTAGTGCTTACGCTGAATAGCTCATAGATTTTTTTGATGAGCTAATTTGAATCTTGGGTTAAAGCAAGTTGTGGTTAATGTCACGCTCTTCTCTCGTTTAGGGAGTTGGTTCACTTTTATTTTCCCTGTTTCCCAGAGTGCTGCCCTTAAAATAGAACTCATCATTTTCTCCACCAACTTTCCCCCTCCCAGCTTTATTCCAAAAGGAAAAGACGGCAAAATGTGATCATTTGTCTCCTCAAAGTCTGAGGGTGTTAAAGAGTTCTGAGTGGTAAAACAGATGGAATTATGCTAAAAGCACATGGCCCCTTAGTTTTTTTTCTTTAAAAAGCTCTAAGACTTTCTCTTCATAATGCAATAGGCTTTGACACACTTGTAAATGGCTCTGTTTCTCTCCACTCTGACTCACTCCTGTTATCCCGAGAGTGAAAATGTCCATTTTGGATCATTGAGAAATGCTCACTCCATCCTCATTACAGATTCTAAAAAAAAAAAGTCCACGATTTCTTGTATTATTGATAAGGAAAATAAGCTGTATCAAGTTGTAAGATGATTACTGAGTTTTCTTGGAAGCTTCTGGATTACGGGGACAAATACAGAGAAATCCTCATGTGCCTTTAGCCGTTGATGTGCCTCTACCACTATGATGGTAAATATATATTTTTTCTATGAATAATGACTCAGTATGTACTTATTTTAAAGTATAATTTTTCTCCCTTGGAAAATTAAATTTGCTGAAGTTAATGTTGGCATCTGTTTTTTGGCAAAATGAGGGAGACAGTTGCCAATCCTATATAAATGAAATTTGTTATTTTGGGAGGAATTTTTGTGAGCTCCCAGAAACAGCAGTTGGGGCTTTAAATTCTTTGCTTTGGATGGTACCCTTAAGTATTTGAGACAATACCGTTTTACTGTTTGGCATTTGACATATTGATTTATAAAACAGTGAAAATGGGATGTTATTCTTGCAATTTTCTCCTTGAATTTAGTGTCGTAATGTGCTTTAAATGGAATGATTAATTTGTGATGACTTTTTAATCTTCTCTTGTACCAAAGCCGTAAGGATTCAGTATGACCTTGAACTCAAGTGTTTATTCTGTGGCTCCATAAATTCAAAATCTGAGCCAAATTAGGAAAGGTATGACTAGACGTCCAAATAGAGAGACAAATGTACACAGCCCAATCCATTCCCTAGCACACCAATATTAGTAAATAGCATCATACCAATAGACTGACAGGTTTCTACAGAATAAAAAACTACACTGGAGTTGTAGAAGCCAGAATTCATAAGGGAAGATCAGAGGTCATTAATTTATGTAAAAGGAGCTCAGTGCCTATAGCTCAGTGTTTAGGGTGCCGGTCACATTCACTGGAGCTGGCAGGTCTGAACCCAGCCCAGTCCAGCTAAACAGCAATGACAACTACAAAAAAAACAAAAAAAAAACAACAACAAAAAACAGGTTATTGTGGCAGGTGCCTATAGTCCCAGCTACTTGGGACGCTGAGGCAAGAGAATCGCTTAAGCCTAAGAGTTTGAGGTTGCTGTGAGCTGTGATGCCACGGTACTTTACCAACGGTGACATAGTGAGACTCTATCCCCAAAAAAATATATATATATAAAAGGCAAGTAGCAAAGAGGAATTTTAATTATACTGGGAGTCAAAAGTTTTGAGTTTTAGTCCGTAATTCAATGTTTATCCAACAAGGAAATCTAGATTATTTATTTAACCCTGGTCTCAGGGTTGCAGTATAATTATATTATATTTATTATAGGGATATTTTATAGGTCTCTGTCTGCCTGTTAGACTTTAAGCTCTTTAAGATACGTTTATGAATCATCTTGGTATCCTCAGGGCCTGGCACACTGAAGGTTCTTAACAAATGGTTGAAGGAATGAATGTTGTTTTAGTTATCATTACTGTCCCATGAAAATCTTTGACCTGGACATTAACTACCTTTGGGCATGTTTTAGATACAGACCTTGATCACTTTCTCAGATTCCTTTGACAGCCTCCTTCTTTCCAAAAGCCTCACCCGTTTCCTGACTGTGCTCACCACTGCCCTCGCCACACTCCTTGACCTGGCAGGTGTCTCAGGAGAAGCTCTGTGTTTGTGCAACACTCACACCTTACTCTATGCCAGTCACTCTGTAGTAGACTGAAGAGCAGTCCCCAAAAGATATGTTCGTGACCTTATCTATGAACAAGGGTTTTGCAGATGTAGTTAAAGACCTAGAGATGAGCTCATCCTGGGTTAGGGTGTATCCTGAATCCAAAGGCAGTGTCCTTATCAGAGAAAAGGGAGGGATGTTTGAGACAGGAGACACAGGGAAGAAACAGAGGAAAAAGCAATGTGAAGTTGGAGGCAGGAAGTGTAAGGAAGGAGCTGAAAGCCCAGAAACATCAACCAACACAGAGCTGCTGGCAGCTGCAGGGTGTGACTGGGGAGGCAGGGGGCAGATTCCCCCTCAGAACCTCCAGAAGAAGCCAACCCTGCTGCCACCTTGATGTTTGTGCCTCTGGCCACCAATGCTTTGACATAATACATTTCTATTGTTTTAAGTCGTTCAACTTGTGGCAATTAGTTATGGCAGCTGAAATAGATTAATACCCACCCCTCCATTATTTTATAGAAAATGCTACCCTATGAGTCACAGATCTGGGTTGTAGAGAGGCCGTGTAGGGGCCCAGAGAAGCAACCCAATATTGCACAGGTGTCAACACACGCTGGTGTGAACCTCGACCAGCTGGAAACAGGAGGGAGCCAGTCCGATAATTTCCCCTCCTTTCTTCCTTCCTGGAACTATGTCTTAATGTCATTTCCTCTTGTAGTCTTTCCAGAAAATCCTCACTGTCTGCCTGGCACAGCTGCCTGGCCAACTACAGCAGAAACTCTGTAAGTTGAACTGGTCCACAAGTGGAGGTGGGCAGCATAAGGAACTGGGCCTCCCGTATGGACATGTACGTGTGATGCACATCTGGTCTATGACAATGAAATCAACTTAAGGAGAGGGTGAGTGCAGGGAGGTGTTAGGTTCTCCTGCACTCCATTTCTTTCTAGTTTAGTGTGGAGTGGAACCCAGCACTGTGACAGCACCACATGGCACTGTTTTGTATTCTTACTTTGCTTCCCTTTTTTATTTTTTTTTATAATTTTGATAGTTTTATAGAAGACAGTTCTCTCTCTCTCTCTCTCTCTATATATATATATATATATTTTACTAAATCATAGCTGTATACATTAATGCATTTATGGGGTACACTGTGCTGATTTTATATACATTGTGGA
>NW_003852560.1:2009136-2027638 GCF_000181295.1 Otolemur garnettii | reverse complement strand
TTAATAGATTTGACATGTACCCTTGCAAAATGCACCATAGGTGTGGTCTTGCTTCAGCTCTGCTTTGTAGAGGACTTGGCTAAGAAAAATAAATGCATGTATTAAAGTACAAAATTACTAAAAGGGCTTAATTTTTATTAAAGTTACTTCGTATGAAATTTTTAGTGAAAGAAAATAGTTTCTAGCAGAAATAATCGTAAGGGGCTGAGTTTCCAGCCTGGTATCAGATATGTCTCTTAAGATTTACTATTACATATATATATGTATGGATATATTTATAAAAGGTTTTCTATAAGGTAATCTATAAGGTAATTCTATAAGGTAATCTAATGAATTGTGCTTTCAAGAATTCAAAATAACTTACTTATGATAGCATAGTGTAAATATTTCATTGTTACACTTTTTCTTATTAAAAAGTGGTGGGGAAAGGAAGAGCAGAGAGAGAGAAGGAGGGAGGAGGGTGGGGTCTTGGTATGTGCCACACCTTTGGGGGCAAGACACGATTGTAAGAGGGACTTTACCTAAGAAATGTAATCAGTGTAACCTGGTTTCTTTACCTTTAATGAATACCCAATAATAAAACAACAAAAAAAATTTATTGCTAAAAAAAAAGAAGTGGTGACAGGTAGTGGGCTGAGCTGGGAGGGAGCGAGCAAGCTGAAGTCTTAGGTGTTGGAGTAGCTGATCAAAACAAGCCAAAAAGGAAAGCATGGGGCCTTTAGTCACTTTATACGTTATACTTTAATGGCACAAGCAGGAGGTCAAAACTCGAGACATACCAACCCCTCTGTTCCACTTTCTCCCATGGAACGGCACACAGTCAAGTTCAGGTGAAGCAGGGCATACGTGGGGCTTTCTCACTGTTGAGAGAGCCTCACACAGAAGGCTCTAGCCCTTTTATGGATCTGGGAGCCTGTCCAGGACAGGGTGAGAGGGAAGGGGTGGGAATGTTCTGGGCACTGAGTGCAAGGATCCTAGAAAAAGGATCTTCCAGGTTTCCCCCTTGTCTCCCCTTCCCCCTCAGCACAGGCGCTGGGAAAGGCTAGGAATGCCCATGTGGAGAGCACAACCAAGCAGTGGGGCCTGAGACCTGACTGCGGCCCCCAGCCTGGGTTGAGAAGGCAGCTGCTGCTGACACCTGCCAGGCAGTACCTTCCTAACTGTCTCTGAGGAGGCCTGAGGCATCACACATGGCAGGTTCCCAGGAGCCAGACTTAAGCACTTTATTCTATTGGTTCCATGTACAAGTAGAAAGGACGCCCCAGTAAGTGAGAGCAGCCAAACCGCCAGCAAAAGCGCCTTGGCATTCCACACCCTTACTCTGCTGTGCTCAATCCCACTTCATAGATAGATGGAGCAGAAGTGACTTTGAGCTTATTCGTTCCCAAACAGTGGAAGATAGTTAACTGCTGGCACATCCTTTCTGTGGACCACCCTTTGTCCCTTTCTTGCGCTCAAGAGTAAGTACTGAGAAATTTTCTTCCTTTTTTTTTTTGCTCTTTGACTTTTTTATTTTTAATTTCAGATTACTATGAGGGCACGGATGTTTGGGTTACCTGGTTTTCATTTCTAAGGCAAAGTTCAAGTTGTAGTTGAGCCCTTCACTCGGGGGGCGGGGGGGACCTGCTGAACACCCTCCCATCATGCATATTAGGTGCGATTCCACCAGTGCCCCCCCTCCTCCCTTCTTCCCTCCCCCTTGCTAGACTATACTTGTGTTTTTCTTTTTTTGCAGGGAGTGTAGTTGTTTATATATTGGTTTTATATTCGGACGGAGTACATTAGATATTTTTGTTTCCATTCTTGAGATACTTCACTAAGAAGAATGTGTTACAACTCCATCCGGGTAAACACAAAAGATATTCTTTCTTACTGCTGAATATTATTCCGTGGTGTATATATATATATACATATATATATATACCAGAATTTAGAAATCTTCTATCACTTACTTTAATTTAGTTTTAGAATGGCAATTCTGTGGCTCATACCTTGGCACTAATACTATTTTTATTTCTGTCAACTCTGGTACAAATAAATTATAAGAGATGGAATTTGAGATAATGTAAACACCGTGTCTAATTATAACAGTATACAACATTTAAAATGACTATTACTTATACAGTATATGTACCTATTTATCTGTTTTTATTTGTTGGTGTGGGCATATGTGTAAGCATGTGTTTGCTAATTTGTTTTGTTCACTCTTGTAGCCATCCAACCAGCATATGAAATAGTGACTCAATTTACTAAGACTTTCATGGTTCTCAATTGTTTACTAAATAAAGTTCTCAATAAATAATTACAAAATGATATACTACGAGAATCTAAGGAACTAGGTAATCCAAAAATAAAAACATCATTGAAAATTAATGTAATCCCTGACAAAGGGCATAGGCAACTCAATGCAAACTAATTCAACATGAGGAAATGAAACCATGTCAGCTATCAAAAAGTGCAAAAAGCAGGCTACTGCATACACAGAACTAATTAGTAATAATAAGCTACCCTTCCAAAAGTCATCTAAAAATCATTTTAATTGGCTAGTTAGAGTTCACTTTTTTGAAATTCATAAACTGGTATGATTTTATAACCTTAGATTGCAATTACTAATGTATGGAATTAAACTAGACACCTGAATAAGTTTGTAATACACTATGCTGTTTTGGGCTATGAGGAGATAATAGTTGATGCTGCTTATTCACAAGAATAAGGTTAATCTACATATTTTTATGTCTATATTTGTATGGGGACACCAAAGTACCAGACAGATATATGCAATTAAGAGGAAGGTCTGTGAAGAACAACAAAACAATTAGGAAAATCGGATGATTTAATTCCTAAGTAAAATTAAGTTGACAAAATTATGTGCAGTCTGGTTAAGGGATAATTAAGCAAGAACAAACCATCCATGTTGTATTTATGTACATATATACACATACATCCATATACATAGTAATCAGTGAGAAACATGATCCAAATTATCTTATCCATTATATTATCTACTAATATAAGAGCTTTATTAGTAAAGCCATTTTTTTTTTTTTTGGAGAAGGCCTCATCCTAGCTCATAGCAACCTCAAACTTCTGGGCTCAAGTGATCCTCCTGCCTCAGCCTCCCCAGTAGCCAGGACTACAGGTACCTGCCATAGCGCCTGGCTGATTTTTCTATTTTTAGTAGAAACGGGGTCTCACTCTTGCTCAGGCTGGTCTCAAACTACTCAGCTCAAGCAGCCCCCCCACCTAGGACTCCCAAAGTGCTAGAATTACAGACGTGAGCCACAGCGCCCCGCCATGTGTTGAACCTTTTGTGACAAAGAAGAGTGACATTTCCTTGAATATTGCTACACAAAACACAGAAATAAGTAGGGCATCTCAGAATAAAAATGTAGGACCTGGTGATATTTGGACAGATATTGATGGTAGGGGGAGTATTGGGGGGCTGAGATATAAGCTAGATCACTGTAGTTAGAGTGAGAATGCTCTCTCTATACGTGGGGAGGCAGGACTGGGGTGTAGATATGTGTTGGTATGCTGGAATGTTTGGGGGTGGATAACGAGCTGGGATGGTGAATGGTAACACCTTGTGGAAGGGAGGGTGGCCACTGATGGGTTTTGAACATGGTGTACCTCGAGCATAACATAGCATTAGGAAGATTAACCTGGCGAGGACTTCTTTTCTTTGAAACAACTTTTGAAGGGTGTCCTTTGTTCTGTTCTAAAGACTTTTGTTGTTTCATTTTCTCTTTCATGCTCTCCCAGCCAGCCTGGCCCACGTTCTTGCTCACCTTCTCTGTTTGTCCCTTCTCCGTCCTCTCCTGGCACTTCTGCCCCTGCTTTGGGGCATGGCAGTACCAGCCCAGTGACACCCACGTGTCTTTGTGAGCCCCGCTGCTTGATCATAGAACAAGCATTTTCTCATACTACCATTGAATCTATTGTTTCTCTTTTTTGCATGACTTTTTTTTAGAACCTCTGTCCACAGGGACATGGAGCTGTGAGGGGTCCCGCTGTGGCCCTGTAGGGGAAAAAAGCACCCAGAAGGCTGGAAGCCAGTCAAGACAGGTTTCAAGTTTCCATCCTGCACAGTAACTGCACTGAGCTTGGAAAGCCACATCCTCTGGTAGAGCTGTTTCTTTTATCAGCTAAAACAACACAATCCTTTTGCTAAGAATCCCTCTTCATCCCTGCTCTGTTCCTCACCTCCCGTTCACCTGTCTAATCCCTACTCAATTTTAGCATCTCAGATTAAATATCACTTCTTCCAGGGAGCCTTCTCCAACATCCCATATCCGATTACTCCTACGTAACCTTGAACTGTACAACTCTCTAATTACACCAAGTTGCAGTGGCTGGTGTGTCTCTGTTCTCCACCGGCCTATACATTTCATTTAGTTTCGTATCTTATCTTTCATATTCACCTGTGATGGCCTGTGCCTGCTTAGTGGATGGAAATTAGTAGACTTTCCATAAAATATCTGTCAAATGATTGAAAGAAGAATATGATATAAAAATGTAGGGAACTAGTTTATTTGTGCTTTCATGCAACTAAATTCTCAGAAGACTTTTCTTGCTAACTTTTTTTGTATTTTTGTGATTCTACAGTATCGCTCTCCTCTGACCCCTGAAGGTCACTGTGCTGTCTGCTGCTGACCTCATAATCCCTTTTGTAAAATGTACGACAGTGTTTGAACCAAGTGAATCTCCTTAGGGTCACTCTTTGTTTGGAGTTCATTGCCTCTGAAAGTAAATTTGAAGGCTGAAGGGACTCTTTTGAGGATACTAGTGTTAACACAGCATAATTGAGAAACTTTTTCAGATTTTTGGAAAAAATTACTTCACATTCTTTTCAACATTTTCTATATTCTAATTATTCTAACCTCACTGTACAGGAAGGTATTAAAAGATTTATTGACTATGATGAACTCAAGAATGCTATCCAGTAGGAGACAGTTCCTCTGTAGAAGGTATCAAGGAGCACTCATTCTTATAAACTCTCATCGTAATTCCAAAGTGCATTTCTATTGCTTTTTTTAAATTAAGGAGCCATACTTGGCTTGGATTCCCAGTTTTGATTCTTCGTTTCCTGTGCACAGTCCTAGAAGAGGCTGTTCACTATTGTACTTCCCAGTAAGACTGAGCCCACGTCGCCTCGGTGGCTGTCCCTCCGAAGCGTGGATCTGCAGGAGCAACTGGGAGTGATTTGCCCTTCTTTTGCAAACCTTGTTCAACTGCAAAATCATTTTGACAAGATGCTTTGTCATATGCTTGACATCTTTTTTCTTTTTTTAATGAGGAAGTGACTGAGAGATAATTTAATCTGAAATGCTGCCACCTACGTAGTTAGAGATTAATTGGATACTGTCTGAAAAATTATTAGAGCACCTCAGAGACAGAGTCAGAGTAAACAGAAAGTGGTATTAATAAAGTCAGGGCAAATCACAATGTTTCCCGGTCTACTTAACCACACTGTGAGGAAGTCATTACTTACTTTTTGTAGATCCTTAGAGTGGCTAAAATCACGAGCTGGTATCCCAGTAAATGTGGATTATACACAACTAGGATATTGTTGTCTCCTTCTGACACAGCTGTTAATTTAACTACCCTTTCTTTCAGATGCTCATTTTGTATAAGGAAGGAAAACAGTAATTTTACCACAGTAGCTTTGGTTAAAAAAAAAAAATGCTATTAACAAAATAAATGTGTAGCCTTTCAGCTTTGAAACATCCCTCAAGATCTCCCAACAATCTTTTAATGTTTTTAAGGTACATGTATAACTGCATGTAGGACATAGTTATTAGAAAGCAAAACAGACATGCAGACAGGAGAGGGGTGGACAGTATATGGGGCAGCCATGCTGCACAGACAGGCAAGAGCCAGTTATGTGGCATGCATGACACAGGGCCGCCATGCTGCATAGACAGGCAAGAGCCAGTAGTGTGGAATGCATGATACAGGGCCGCCATGCTGCACAGACAGGCAAGAGCCAGTAGTGTGAATGCATGATACAGGGCCGCCATGCTGCACAGACAGGCAAGAGCCAGTGGCACGGCGTAGATTCAGTGCGTCCTCGTCCTTCTGTCTTCTGCGAAAGCAAAGATGCAATCAAAAGTGATCTTATAACAAAGGCTTCCATAAAATACAGCTGCCTCCTATAACAAGAAGTATAAGTAAACTTCAGTTAATACATTTGTATGAACCTATTACTTCAACCTATCCAATATTGTTGGGTGGAGGAACACAGTACATACCTCTAGTTATGGCCATCTTGAACGGATGTTAATTTTTGCTGAACATTCTCTTTCACTCTGACCTTGATGTGGAAACAGAGTCCCTACTAAAGAAAAAGATAAAATTGCAAAGGACCCTTGGCCTCCCTTCTTGGAAGCCTTCAATGTGGTTGGGCTATTGCACCCTAGGAACCCTGGCCATCTTGAAAACAACCCCTCCTTGGCTCCCACTTGTCAGTCTCATGTGGGGAGAGGGTGCAGTGTTGGCGGGATCTCCCAATTACTTTAAGAGAAAGTAAGTATACAGCTTTCATTAGAAATCTGATTTTAAAGGATGACCTACGCAAGACATGTTGTGTCACCTGTGTGGTTTCCAAACTCAGAATTTTAGCCTCAAACCCTCTCTATCCCTATATTTTCCACCAAGTGATAGACATTTTTACTGAGCCCTTTTTGCTCTCATCTAAAATTTGCCTTCACCAGTGCCAAGCTGACTACCTCCTGTCAACACTGTCAAATCTCTTCCACCGATGTTTTCTTTGAGTTAGTGATCCACTGTATGCCTTGTCATGCTGTTTTAAAGTTCTTCAGTATCATTAGGCAAGGTCTATATTTTTTCTTCCTAATTATCTTCCCCTTTCTATCTCTCCTAAGCACCTACCTAGAGCTACAGTCGTTGACTTACTCCTGAACTAGTGCAGTAGCTTTGTTACATTTATTCACTAAAGGAGAGAAATTCCATGTGCTTGCTGGACGCAGGACACCTCCAGAAGTACCTGGGACAGAGAGGTGCATAAGCCCCATTTCCACACATTCATTCCCAATTCAGCTCTTTTTATAAACACTCCTACTCTATCATCAGGGCTATCATTCTCACTTTCCAAATTGATCATGCCTTCCCTTCTAGCAACATCTATCAATCCCTCTTGCTACCAGGTACAATCTAGACTGTTTAGTCTGGTGTTTAGCTTTGCTTGGCTGTGGTGTGTCCTTTACTTAGTCCTCCAGAGTGTTCTCTGTGGACAAGGTGGCCATCTTCCTTAACACTCAATCTCCATCTTTACAAAATCCATCCACTGTCAACAATCTCTTTTACCACCAGACATCATCTCCTTGCCTCATTCATGCATACGTAAGCAAGAGCAGTTATCTTGCTCTTTTCTGTGGGAAAATGGCCGTGACATAATTGAGAACTGGGATTGGCAATCTTTATATAAAGGACTGAATAGTAAACATCTTAGGCTTTGCAGGGCATGAGACCTCTGTTACAGTTACTGACCTCTGTGCTTTTAGATGAAAGCAGCCAAACAGCACGACTGTGTTCCACTAAAATTTAATTTATAAAATAGGTGGCTTGTCAACCCCTGACTTAGACTATTCCCACCTACTTCTGTGTTCCTGAACTTTTTGATTTCTGAAACTTTCTTACCACCATCACCAAAAGAGAATTCTTGTTCCTGATTACCCATCTCTACTGCTCTTTACTGTATTAGAAGGGTTATTTTACAAATTCTTAGATGACTGGCCTAAATGAGATTCTTCTTTAATGTCAATATTCAGTAGCATTGATTGCATAAAAATACTAAGAACCATTTCCTCGGTGCCACTGAAATTTCTAAGAGTTAACATTAACAGTAACTCCCAATTTCTGGCTAGACTTCATTGAGAGAAGCAGTAAAAATTGATGCAGAGCAGACTAAACTCTTGCTATAGGCAAAGCCACTCTTTCTTCCACTCAAGTATGAAAATTGGTGAAGTAAAGCCACACCATACGTGGAACTTTGTGGATTCAATAAACTCAAAGCAGATGGAGGAAAAGGACCTCGTTTAAGACATTAAAGTAAGAAAAGGCAAAGCTATTTGCTGTGATCTCCATGTATGACAGGCGGGGTGAAGAACATTCACAACAGTAGAGTTGGTTCCTGTTGTCCAGCCGTACCGTTGTATCCAGCGACCAACTTCGGGCTACCCAGACTCCCGTAACAATATTCTCCTCTCTGCTTCTGTGAGATCGAGCTCCCACAGACGAGTGAGAATGCTCAGTATTTATGTCTCTGCGTCTGGCGTGTTTCGCTTAACATAAAGCTCTCCAAGCTCATCCATCTTGCCTCAAATAATGGAGTCTTGCCCTTTTGGGTGGCTGTTTCATCGTGTAATGTTCTACGTTTTCTTTGTCCATTCATGCAATGTTGGAAACTCAGGTTAATTCCATATCTTGGCTACTGTGAATAGTGTTGCAATAAACATGGGTGTACAGGTATCTCTTTGACATACTGGTTGTATCAGTATTTCCTTCGAATAGATACCAAGTCGTGGGATTGTTGGATCACGTGGTATTTCTATTGTTGGGTTTTTGAGGAACCTTCAACTGTTCTCCATAATGGCTATATTAATTTAATTCCCACCAACAGTGTTGCTTTTATACTGAGCCATTCTCTTTGCCTTTTGAAGCCTTCTAGATTGTTTTAAAAGCCATGCAGGAAGGGGCTCCGAGCAGTTGCTGTGAAGCAAATACCACCACGACAAATCCCAGCTGACACAGCCTCCTGGGTGTGCCAGGCACTCATCCAACTGTGTGGTGTGTATTAACTTACCTGGTAAAACCTGTAACTAGATACATTTTGGCAACGAGAAAAATGACTCTCAAAGATGCGGAGATGTTGACTAACTCATGGAAGGACCCCTAGCTAGTAGGTGCAGGATGGAAACTGGAGCACCTGTGTTTCCTACCGCCCAGCTACATGGTTTTTCACACCCACGAAGTCAGCAGATACCTACCTGCCCTCGTGAACTCAGTCCTTCCTCATCGATGCTTAGCTCTTCCTCTTTGAAAACTTGTCCCACCTTCTCTCTTAGGACCCCCTTCTTCCCATGATAGGGGGATTTTGTCAGATACTAAACCCAACTTCTGGTACCTCTGAAGTATCCTTATTCCATCTGAGCGTCAATGATTATGGGAAAGAAAAAAGATTTAGCTCCCATGCAAAAGACTGCTTTATATATATAAGATTTACCCACTGGTCTGACTTAAACCCAAGACCTCCTTCCTCATAGTGGCTATTGCATGAATCAGAGTTTAATTTTTTGAAGGAAAACATTTCTTCCCTATTCCTGATTTCCTGGGAGAGATTTTTGGTCCAAACAGTCCTGGCTGTACCGTACCCCTCATTCTCCTCCACTGCCCCAGGAAGAGTGACTTAGCTGCTAAGAAATGTGGGAAGAATAACGTGGCACACTCAGCTAAGGATGCTTTGTTTTCTCTGTCTACAGAGAGCGGCCCTTTGCTGCTCTGGGGCAGGATGTGAGCTTAGGCATAAACCCTTGCCCTGGTAGTGAGGACCTGCTCAGGCCATGGCTGCATGAAGAAAGGTAGGTGAAGTCTGCCTCAATTCACCCATTCCCCAGGCCAGATTTTATCAGTATTCAGAGTTAAAGAGAATCCTTATTCTAGACAGAGGCCTCTGTACGCTGATTATTTTATTTTAAAATACTTTTTTAGAGATGGGGGCTTTTTGGGGTGGCTGAGGAAAGAGAATCGCCTAAGCCCAGGAGGTGGAGGTTGCTGTGATGCTGTGAGCTGTGTGATGCCATGGCATTCTACCGAGGGCAATAAAGTGAGACTCTGTCTCTACAAACAGAGAGAGAGAGAGAGAGATGGGGGCTTTCCATGTTGCCCAGGATGGTCTGGAGCTCCTGAACTCAAGAGATCTACTTCAACCTCCCGAAGTTTTGGGATTATAGGCATGAACAACCATGCCCAGCCTGATTCTTTTTCTTATTCTTAACTTGTCCCAATTTTTTTTGAGAAGACTGGTAGAATTTACTGAGTCTCTTCAGAACTTCAGTATTATACCTTTTGAGAAATACAGTGGCTATAAGTACTTAGCATTGCAAGCCCCTGGGTTTTCAGTTGAAGAAACTGAGTTTTTAAAATTATCAGTAACTTTTTTTACAGTTTTTGGCTGGGGCTGGGTTTGAACCCACCACCTCCAGCATATGGGGCCGGCACCCTACTCCTTTGAGCCCACAGTTTTCTCCCAAATTATCAGTAATTTTGTACAGTTTGAAGCAGTAGCTGAATTGAAACTACAAGATGGATTTCATACTTTTGCAGTAAGTGCGAGGAAATTTTGCAAGGAAAAATTAGTGTTAAGAGCAAAAGACTCTTAGGAATTTTTTTTAATTCACTTACAGATTTGATACCTACAACTGGTGAAGGTATTAGCACCTTCCCTGTCGATTACACAAAGTGACGACTGCAGTTTCTCCGTCAGCTCCACAGGGTCAATTTGGTGGATCCTGGTTGCCATGTGGAGAACTGTGTGTTTTGTAGTGAACGTAGACACACTAGGCTTCAGTTGGCAGGTTGCCACTTCTTATCAAACCCTATCAAGATGATTTGTAAAAATAATCCTATCCAACGTGTAGTAAAAATTTCTTGGCTAAGTGAATCTGTGGGGAGTTGTTCTTCGCACGTATTTGTAAGATGAAAGTTAATTTATAAAGTTTATTGAAAACTGTTTTGAAATATAGCTTTAAAACATGCTGGATAGACTACCCAACACACAGTAGGGATTTCAGAAGCAGTAAGGCTGATAAAATAAGAGTTTTTTATTTAGTTAATTTGCTCCTACTGAGCAGAATATGAAACCCCCTACTTGCAACTTGCCTAAGGAGATATTAGAAATCATGTGTAGGCATTATTTATACTTATTTGAAATCAGCTATTCTGCATATTGCTTTTTAATAATATACAGTACAGAGTTATTAAATGTGAAGTGTATACCAATAAAAAAACCAGTAAGTTAGCCCAGTGCCATTCACATGATGTGCACTTGAGCAGACAGTTAACTTAATACTGAGTGTATATGTAAATATATAGATATATGGTACATCAACGACTTATCTAAAAATATTTGCATAATTCAGGATGTTACTATACCTCATTCTCCTTTGAGAGATTCTTTCTTCAGATGCGATAAAAATGATATCTTTGTATTGGTTCCCTAGGTCTTTGACTTTTGATCATCTTGTATTGACATCTAGTTTCCAGCATTCCATTCTCGTGTCTCAGAGCACCGAGACAGTCACTCATCTCACAGCTTTTACTCCGGTGGAAAACAAATTCTCAGTCTCTGCTTGCAGGTTCTCAGAGTTCACATGTTAGATACAGTCTTCACAAATATTCTGTCGCTTCACAGATTGTTGTGGAGTTTTGCCACCAGTTGTGAAACGCACAAGGAGGGTCACACCAATGTTCTTAGAATTAGGTCACTGCAATCCATGTAGACATGTAAAGCTCCCCCTACATTAAAGCATCAACTGTCAGGTGCAAAGCCAAGATCAAAAGAGCAAGCCAGCACACGGACCTCTGGCCCCTCTTTTCCTTCTGATTAACCTTCCTCTTAGCCCCCAGTCCTCCTCACCACTTTCCTGATGGGCCAGTTTGCTGCTTCCATCAATCACTCAGTCCAGGCCCTAACCCTGTTCTGCAGTTGCAGTGGAGTGGGGAAGGGGAGGGGAGCTAGGGTGCTGTGTAAGCCCAGACTGCCCTCGAGCCTCAGTCTCCCTCCTTTGGAATGGGACTTTGCTCTTCACCAGCTGGGAGATCACAGTTGTTCCTTAAAACACCCAGCTGAGCTTTACTCAGGTATGAAACAGGGATGATGGTGACAAACGAACAGATCTCTACAAAGTCCCCAGCACGTAGTAGCACTCAGTAGATACTAACTGTTGTCACTGTCTTGTTCATCACCGCGGTCCCCACCTTGGACTTCCCTTCTTGGTCCCTAAGGTAAGCAGACTGTCTTCCAGAGTCCATTTCAGATCCATTTCTCCTAACTTTGGCAGCTCATTAGGTAACTAGAAATATAAGGGCAAAGAGCTGGACAGCAGATCTGCTGCTCCGGGGAGGTCAGAGGACCAAGGAATCCGCAGCAGTTTTCCCAGTTGTTTCCAAATATTGTCTAAGTCTCTTCTGTGCTGGTTGCTGAGGACAGTCACCTTCGTTGACGTGATTGTTGCAGTGATACTTCCTCCACTGCTTATTTGTTGAGATGCCTGGTGCTCTTTTTCTTGGGTGTATAGATGGAGAAGTCGCGGAAAGAGCAAACCAGTTGAAAATGACATAATGGCACCATCCGAGGGCAGGCTGGTGGGGACTGGCCACGGTATGGGCATGATGACTCCACCTCACCTGAAGGTTACCAATTATGTATGTTAAAATTCCACTCCTGTACTTGCTAGCTTCATGAGTTTATTTAATCATTCTATAGCCCCAGTTTCCTACTTTGCCTATTATTTTAGAGATTGAAGAAGATAATAGTTGTATAAACTGACATATAATATATGCATATATGTACTATAAATATTATATCTAGCCTATATATAGTGTGTATGACATAAGTGTGTGTGACACATTTGTGTGTGACATAAGTATATACAGATTATACATAAAGCAAATTAGTATAATAAAGATTTCCATGCTATGGTAACTCTTATCTCCTTTATCTCCAGATTATACCAGAAATTAATTTTAAGTGATTTCTTGTACTGATATGTAAAATTCTCCAACACTGGTGCTCTTTTCAGCATATCCTCCTATGGGGGTTATGTATTATTCAATCTGAAGATTTACTTTTTAAATGTTGTTGTTCTTAATCTTCTGCATTCAGGTCTCTGTTTTTAATTTTTTTAATTATTTTTTGAGACAGAGTCTCACTCTATTGCCCTTGGTAGAGTGCAGTGACGTCACAGCTCACAGCAACCTTAAACTCCTGGGGTTAAGCGATTCTCTTGCCTCAGCCTCCCAAGTAGCTGGGACTTCAGGCACCTGCCGCAACGCCCGGCTATTTTTCTGTTGCAGTTGTCATTGTTGCTTACCTGATATGCTAGGTTATCTTAAAAAATAAATGCAAGTGATTATAAAACCCAAGAATGCCCATGCCTGATAATGAACCCTGGCTGGGTTCGAACCTGCCAGCCTCAGTGTATGTGGCCAGCGCCATAACCACTGTGCTACGGGCACAGAGCCCATTTTCAAAATTTTTAATTAATGGGTACATAACAGTGATGTTTCGATACAGTCATACGAATGTGAACTAATCAAATCGGGGTAACTGGGGTATCGATATTCTCAGTCTTTTATCTTTTTTTTTTGGTTAGGAACATTCCAATTCTACTCTTTCAGTTATTTTGAAGTACCCTCAAAGTAATTCTTGATTACAGTCACTTACCCTTCTGCAGTAAGTCCCTGTTTAGACAAATCACCACTGTTCTCTGCTATAGAGAGATGCTGCTGAATCCATTCTCCCTGCCTCACTGTTGTTTGGAAATCCTCCTTTTCCAGTTAGTCCTCTTATCTGTCTGTGCAAACCCAGACACTAAACTCTCATGCTTTTAGTAGGGAGCATTTTGGGTTGAGTACATCTTAAAATAACTAGATAGACCCAGAAAATACAGTTGCATTGATGTTCCCAAATGTGGCCTACTGAAAAAAAGTGGCCAGAATAATGACTTTGAACAGGAAGTTTAGAGAGCAATAGTATCTCAAGGAATGTCCGAGGGGGATAACCTTCCTGGAAGATCACTGTGGGGTAGGCCTCCACGTGCTGGTTTTGCAATTACTCTTCATTTTATTCAGTGCTCTCCAGAGATTGTTAAAAGTTTGATTAATATACATTCAAGCATAACTGATTCAGAAAAAATAAATCAATAAATACATTAGTAAGATATTTTCCAGAAGGAGTAATAATGGCAGAATGACCAGGCAGCACAGCATCAGCCGTCACACAGCACACTGACGAAGTCATTTTCACCTCTGTTTGTGCTTCTTTGATTTCCTCACTACCTACGTTTGCCCATGAGCTATGTCCCCAGCACTTTACTTGAACTGTGGTAGAAGTGGTCACAGTGTCTGTTCCGAGGTCTTCCTTGCCTAGGGTGACCAGATTTTAACCTTGGTAAAGCGGGACACCATTGCTGGGGGGGAGGGTGAGGGCAGGGCCTGACAACAATGCAGACTTTGATAAGCAGTTCTCCATAATCACTTTTCAACAATTATTTGTTATTATTACAGTTTAACATTATAAAATTAACAAAAATAATATAAAACTCATATCCTGGCGAAATAGCCACATGACAGCCGAAAACGGTATATTCCCTTCTTGTTCTCCTGCCTGTTCGTGCATTCTTTTCAAAAATCGGGACTTTTTTAAAACACTGGGGGACTCAGGACAAATTGTTGAAAAGCGGGACGTCTGGTCACCCTATCCTTACCTCATCTATAAGTTACTGTCTTGGAAAATAATGAAAGTTGGAGGGATTTATACATACTTGGTATATATTTTTTTCCTCCTCTCTGTGTCAGAGAGGCATCAGGAGAGAGGTACATGGACGTGTAAACGCAGGAACGATGACCAGTGATGAAACCTGGCAAAGAGTGAGGCCATTTCCAATGCTTTGAGAGGCTCAGACAGAGAAACTGAGTATGGCTGAAAGGCAAATAATTAGAACCAACTGGAATAGTGCAGGGAGCACCAGTCAGAGCAGACGTGGCCGGCGCTAGAGCAGGTCCTGCCATGTCTCCCCTTAGCTTTTCCTTGGAAAAGTTCTGTGTTGTCTCCTGATATGAGCCAGGGTCATTTGGGCAGCAAGAGAGCAGTTGCAATACTTAAGTCAATCAGCAGATATTTATTTGCTAATATACGCCCTTAATGATAATTATTTTTGATTAACTTAATAATTTACCATCTGGTGTGACTAGACCTGTACCTACTGACTGAACAGGCCCCAGAGGTGCACAGGGAGGTAGACTTTGCTCCCACTGTTGGAAACAATTAGTAAAATGCAGGCAGTGAACATTGTTTACTTGTGGAATTATACAGTGTATTTGCTTTATTCAAATTTATTAATCACATGTAAGTACATACCCATATTAAGGAATTTGTTTGCTAAAACAAAAAAAAAGTCTTGCAAGTATCAAGTTTTGATTGTAAACAGTAAGAATTAAATTTTTAAAGATGACTATGACTTAGAGCCTTTGAAATTCTTACTATACTAAATATGATTATTGGACACATACATTCTTGGGTTTTATAATCACTTGTATTTATTTTTTAAGATAACCTAGTAATTGCAAAAATAAACAGTAAGAAATAGTTTATTCCATAAAAAGTAAATTTGGCTTAAAGGAAGATTAAGTTTCTACCTAATGAATACTACACCTCTTTTTTGTGTGTGTATGATCTAAGTTTTCTAAAGGACAGTTGGATCCACAAAACACTACAACTTTGCTTTATTAATAAGGCAAATAGAGTAACACAGACCGTAAGTGTAGACTTTCTGAGAGCTCACAAGAAAACTCTCTCTCTGGCTGCGTAATATAAATAATTAACCAATGCTGTAATGGTTATCACATTAATATCATGAGCTGAAATATAGGTATCTGACAAAGCCTGATGTGATTTTGTGTGTAAACTAATTTTTTAGAGTTTCATCTTAAATGTATCTTTTCTCTCTGTCCTTTTAGAGAATACAGAGCTAATAAAATTTTTAATAAGTTACAGTGAGAAGGAACACCAAAAAAAGGGGGGGGGAGCTTCAAGGAGGCAAGCCTAGCCTAATGAACAAGAAGTCTGGAGGGCCCATAGGAACATTGGCCACTCAGCACCTCTCCCTGTTGACCCCTAAGAAGGGGAAAAGAATGAGGGTAGGAGATAACCTAGGCAACCAATGACCCATAGAAAGAGACAGTCATCAGTGACCAATAGAAAAGGGCGTAATTCCTGGAGGCCCAGACAGGCCAATGAAAGAGTTGCAATCAATTTCAAACAGAGAGAAAGGTATTTATACCTCCAGGAGGCCTTACCTCTTCTCTTTCATGACAGTGACCCACTTCCAACTCTCTTTGGAAGTGCGCTAAACTTTCTGTTTATTTTATTTTGCTTTATTTTTAACTTTCTGTTTATTTTAAATTAATTTCTCTTTCTTCCACTGAAACTCGTGCAGGTTGCTTTGCTCTCTGTTCACACTACCTGTGCTGCTCCAGTTTTATTTTCTGTTTCCACTCATTTTTGCTTTCAAGTATCGCCATGCCTTGGTTGAGCTTTCTAACTCAGATGAGCAATGGAACCAGGTCAACAAGGTTCAGGGAACCAGGATCCCTGGCCCCCAGTATCTAGGTTCTGGACATTTACAAGTTACTGTACACCGTTACACCACTGACATACTTTGCTTGATCCTCACCTCGGATGCAGTCGGCTATGCTGATTTCATTTAGCACTTAGCATGTTGTCTTGTGTATAGGTCCTCCTTGCCTAGTAGAGATAAGGACTTTCTGTCAGAAACCTTTCTCTCTAAATCTCCTCAGTGCTAAGCAACCTGGAAGACATTTAAGAACTGTTTGAAATGACTTTCAATCATGTCTTAAAACTGGGCGCCTTGCAACGTGGAAGGACACATTGGGAGATGACCAGAAGTAGAGCACTCCACTGAGCCCTGCCCAAAGTGTGGGGCTTTGAACAAAATAAAGAGTTCCCCATTGTTTAATAACGCAACCTCTACAATGTCGCCAGAATTTCTGTCTGTGTTGGGTCCTTGATCTTGAGGCTTAAAGAATGAAATCACAGACCATGCAAGTAAGCAAAAGGACAGAGTTTATTGAAAGATAAAGAGATAGAACAGTGAATGAAGAGGTATAGGTCCTCCAGAGGGGAGCCCCAAATGGGAAGCCTTCTGTCCAGGGTTTATATACTGCTTTTCTTATCCTGTGGTAAGGGGAGTTTTGGGGATATAAATCCAGAAACTGTCACAAGTGATCAGGGTCCTACAGGCAAAAAGGTATCTTAAAATTGGCAGAGGAACATGGTCCTTGTGGTCCTTGCCCAGGCAAGGCAGTAGGGTGTGTGCTCCCTACTCCAGTTGGAACTGCTCAATTGAGATACCAGTCAAGTCGCTTTTTTCATGACCTTGCTTGAGCCCAGAGAATTTGGCCTGGAAAGGACCTGTCTGAACCAAATTCAAGATGGGAGACTGATTACTGAGCTCACCCAGGCCTAGAAAATTCAGTCCCCATCTAGCACTAAAAAGGGGAATCCTGTATCAACAGTACAGTTTAATAATATCTAGATAGTTTTTAACTTTATTATTAATTAATTATATTATCTGTTTATATTAATAATCATGTATGATTTCAATAATTTATATAAAAATTTCTATATAATTTGTCATTATATAATTAATGTTTACCTATTGATATATTCATTATAATATACATTTAATATTTATAATGTAACTGATAGTAACAAATTAGATGAGAGTTTAATCACAACTAAAAACTTGACTGTCAGATTTATATTTTAAGAAAATCATTGATCTCTCTACCTTTAGTTTCTTCAGCTTTAAAACTAGGCATCATACTGGTACTTACCTCTTGTTGTTGTAAGAAATTAGTGGAATTTACATGGTGTAGAGAGGCTGAGACATAGAAAGTACTCAGTAAATGCTGTGATGATAATATGATGTTGTTTTTTATAATGACAGTAAAGGTGGTGATGATATAAAAAGATCACCTTTAAATGAACATATGCTTATTGTATTATATTTTCAATGATATTTTTATGGCCCTGTTTATATGAACAGACTAAAACTCATGGAATTCAGGGAATTGGTCCTACTTACTTTTGTGTGTCAAGCACAGCTGTGCTTGTGGGACTGTTAAAGAACAGACATTTGAATGAAAAAGATGAATTCTGTTTTGGATTTGGGGAGCTTAGGATGTGAGGGGACATCCCCATAATTTACAAAGAAGTTCCTAAAAATGTAAGCTTTGTGCTTACGAAAAAGCAGAGATCTGAATGAAATGGAAGACACAATTGGAGAAAATCTCCGTGGTATATGACTGATAAGAATGCAAGGCAGAGTGCAGTCATGATTTCAAGCAAAATGCTGTGGGCCTGAGGGTGAAAATATTAATTCACTTGAGAGACAAAAGATGAATTCATAGAGGAGGTGACACCAGATAAGCGTCTCCTTTAAATCTTGGGGTTTTTGGAAATGACTGGTAATTATATTCAAATTTATTTTCCAAAAACCCCAATTAAATCAACTTTCAAAGTTAGTAATATACAGAAAAAAAGCTAGGTGAAGCTATACA
This sequence comes from Otolemur garnettii, assembly GCF_000181295.1. Classification (NCBI taxonomy): domain Eukaryota; kingdom Metazoa; phylum Chordata; class Mammalia; order Primates; family Galagidae; genus Otolemur; species Otolemur garnettii. The sequence goes on along the minus strand of NW_003852560.1, from coordinate 2,009,254 downwards.
GTTTCCATTTAACATTAGTTAAGAGTTGAATCTGAAGTATCCAATGTACACACCCCTATTATGAAACTAATTTATACCTTTTATGTGAAAGCTATAACCTAATAACAGCCTAAGAATA
>NW_003852560.1:1996710-2008419 GCF_000181295.1 Otolemur garnettii | reverse complement strand
GCCTCCCAAGTAGCTGGGACCACAGGCGCCCGCCACAACGCCTGGCTATTTTTTGGTTGCAGCCGTCATTGTTGTTTTTTGGCGGGTCCGGGCTGGGGATTCAAACCCACCACCCTAGGTGTACGTGGCTGGCGCCTTAGCCGCTTGAGCCACAGGCGCTGAGCCCCGGCTTCTACTCTTATTTTTCCATTTCAGGCATCATCCCCAATAACCCCTTATTTATAATTCCAATGTGCACGTTCTTCTGACACCAACCCTAGAGCTTATTCATAAAGTACTTTTGACATGGTAGGTGTTCAACCTATAATTATTGATTAATTGAGTCAGGAATCAACTATCACTTGAGCTCTGCCTTCATCTCAGACCTGTCTCTGATGAGCTGTGTCATGTAATGGAATAAGCCACTCAATTTCTTTATATTTTTATGTTTTTCATCTATGAAACAATATACATGTCCCTTTTAAATTTATGATTCAGCTGTGTATTGTGAGATGATGGTTTGGAATATGTGGGAGACAAACAGCATTTTTGCCTGAACGGTAAGCGGTAATTTATGTCAAAAGAAACTGTTTCAAATAAGTATACTGGATACACAGAGAAAAGACTAGATCTCCACCTCACACTGTGTAAAATGTCGCCAGCCTAACAAATGCTTGCTGACCAACTAAATGAGGTATTGCAGCGATAAGGAATTTGTCACTTTGGTTCCAAGCATGAGGTCTTCAGAATCTAGAGCTAACATTTTACTTTCTTGATTTAGCTAAACCATTTTGTGAAGAAGTGCAGGTGAAGAGGGAATATGTCTGATGAATATTATTTACTGAGAAATATTCCTTCTGGTTACTTCTCTTCTGGGATACGTTATACTAAGAACGTGTTTTTAAACTCTTGAATAATAAATGCCATAACGGGAATACCAAGTTATATGCTATTTTCATTTCTATAATGGGAAAATTACTCTAGAATTTCCAATTAACAACAGCTGTCTGTGACTCTGGTAAAATCGGTCTATAAAATATTTTATAAAGATTTTCCTCAAGGTACAGCTGGAGGTGATTTCCACATGATTATTCCAGCCAAGAAACTCACAAGCTTCTGGGATCATGTCAAATCATGCGTATTGACAGAAATGTTGATACTATAGGTGGCAGACAGAAAATTGTTTTTGTTTTTTTTTAAAGAGACAGAGTCTCACGTTATTGCCCTTGGTAGAGTGCCATGGCAGCGTCACACAGCTCATAGTAGCCTCCAACTCCTGGCCTTAGGTGATTCTCTTGCCTCAGCCTCCTGAGTATCTGGGACTACAGGTGCCCACCACAATGCCTGGCTATTTTTTTTTGTTGTTGCAGTTTGGCCGGGGCCAGGTTTAAACACACCACCCTCGGTATATGGGGCCAGCGTCCTACCCTCTGAGCCACAGGCACCGCCCAAGACACAAAATTTTAAAAATGACATACTCTTTTGGACTTTATTTATTCATGTTTTTGTAATGTCTACAAGAATAGCACTAAATATTTTTCACATGGTTTGTAATAAATTCAGTACATAAAAATATTTGTATGTATCTTTCTAAGGATTAATTTTGCTTGGGAATGGTGTGTGAGTTTTATTTTCTTAGCCAACAATTTAGAATGTTTTAAAATGTAGAAGCTAGCTCCTCTTGCAGAAGAGTTCTGAGATATCATAGAAGCTGTAATTGTCATTGAGGTTGATTTCCTCCAAATCTATCCAACTTTCAGATTATTAGTTGAAGCCACACAGGGTGACCTCATCTTCTCTACCAATATTGGTTCAGAAAGGAGTAGACACAGTCAACCAGGTCTTCAAGACATGAGGAGAATCAGCTGGGGGCTCCAGGGACGTTTTCTTGTTCATCAGAAAGAGAAATTAAGGCATCAAGACAGTGTTCCCTCTTTTCTCCCTGGGTGTGGAGACACAAAAATTCCACAGCTATCTCGGGACCACCACGGAGAAGTCAATGGCACTTTGAACAAAGAGGGATAATCTGGATCTTCAGTGGCGTTGTTGTATTTGAATGTGCCTGGAGCCCAGACTAACCCCCTTAGTGTGAAATAAAAAACCAAAAAATTCAGCTAGCCCGAGTACAGCTTTTCCTGAGTTGAAAACCTCCTAACTGATACAGAATAGATGATGAAACGTTGAAAGTGAGATGGAATAGTCCCAAAGAACTTACAACAGCTAAGTTAGAACTAGAATAGTAAAGAGAGAAACATCTCTGTGGGAGAAGTAGAGATACCCACGGGCTAAAGCCAAGTGCAGGATTGAAAGAATTGAAAACCTTAACTGGGGAGGAGCTTCATAGTGAGTGTGGTTACACTAATGCACTCCAAGGCGAGGGGTTGGAGAAAGTTACTAATCAAATTCCTCGCACATAGTTTAATTTCATTAAGGTGTATGAGGACCATCTAGAAACATGAATATTGCTTGCCGGTGCTGTCAATATATCTTTTAAAAATTAATTACACGTAAAATAAAGCATCTGTAGCTGTGCAGCTCTTGGTTACAGTTTCTAGTTTTGTCCCAGTTGTCATCTTTTTTTTTTAATCTTTTTTTTTTTTTATTGAATAGTAACTGTGTACATTAATGCACTTCTGGGGTACAGTGTGGGGTTTTCACAAACAATCCGAAACACTTCCATCAAACTGGTTAACATAGCCTTCATGTAATTTTCTTAGTTATTGTGTTAAAACATTCCTATGCTACTCATAGAAAGATTCACTTGTACCCTTGTAAGATGAACCACAGAAGTGAACCCTCGAATCCCCCTCCCTCCACCCATTCCCTCCTCCCATCTCCCTCCCCCTTCCCCATATCCTTAGGTTGTTATTAGGTTATAGCTTTCATATAAAAGGTATAAATTAGTTTCATAATAGGGGTGTGTACATTGGATACTTTTTCCTCCATTCTCCAGTTGTCATCTTTTAGTTACATGTTACACCAAGGCCTTAGTGTTGTCCATTCCATGCATTTTGACAAATGTTTGATTACCTGTATTACCATTACAGTATGATATAGAATAGTCACGCTGCCCTAAAAGTCCCCTGGCTCTCTCCATTCATTTCCCCCCTCCCTTTCCCTTAACCCCCCACGACCACTTGTCTTTTTATGGTCAGTACGGTTTTATCTTTTCCGGGATCTCAGATACTTGAAACCCATCTTTCCTTCTTGGATCATGCCTTTGATGTTCTAAAAAGTAATTGCTGTACACAGGGCGATATGCATGGGACTTTTTAGATTGGCTTTCTTTCAGTCATAGGCACGGAGGTTCCTTTACATTTTTATGGTTAGATGGCTCATTTCCTTTTAGCACTGAACAAGATTTTATTGTCTGGGCGGTACCACAATTTAGTTATCAATTCACCTGTTGAACATCTTGTTACGTTTCAGTTATGACAGTTATGAGTAAAGCTGCAAGAAACGTCTGCGGCCCAGTTTCATATGGGTGCTTTGGATAAATGCTGAAAAGCGTGATTACTGTGTGTTATGATAAGAGTTGGTTTAGTTTTGTAAGGACAGTTTTGCCAAACTGTCTTCCTCAGTGGCTAAAACAGTTGCACACTCTTTGGCAGTGAAAGAGACTTTCCCTTACTCCCCATCCTCACTGGCATTTGAGTTTAGAAATTTGTTTAGAAATTTGGCCATTCTTTAACTGCATTCTTCGTCTGCAGTTTCTTAGCGACATACGACATTGGCTGTCTTTTTATGCTAACATGCTGTGTGTCTGTATTCTTTAATGAGGAATCTGGTTAGGTTTTGGTCCATGTTTTAATTGAGTTATTTACTTCCTCAATGAATTTTAAGAGTTCTTTGTGGCTTGGTGCCCATAGCACAGTGGTTATGGCACCAGCCACATACACTGACACTGGCGGATTAAAACTCAGCCTCAGCCAACTAAACAACAATGAGAACTGCAACAAAAAATAGCTGAGTGTTGTGGCAGGCACCTGTAGTCCCAGCTACTACAAGAAGCAAGAGAATCACGTAAGTCCAAGAGTTGGAGGTTGCTGTGAGCTGAGATGCTACAGCACTCTACCCAGGCCGACAGCTTGAGACTCTGTCTCAAAATAAATAAATAAATAAATAAATAAATAAATAAATAAATAAAAGAGTTCTTTGTGTATTTTCGATTAACAGCCCTGTATCCAACATGCGTCTTCAAATATTCTCTTCCCGTCTGTAGCTCATCTTTCTCCTTTGACAGTGCCTTGCATAGAGCAGACATTTTTATTTTAATGAAATCCAACTTATCAATTATTTAGTTCATAGATCATGCCCTTGATGGTCTAAAAAGTAGTTGATGTACCTATGGTCATCTAGATTTTCTCCAGTGTATCTTCTAGGAATTATGTAGTTTTGAATTTTACAGGTGGGTCTGTGATCTATTTTGAGTTAATTTTTGTGAAGTTTGTAAGATCTGTATCTAAATTCCATTTTTTTTTTTTTTTTGCACATAAATGTCTACTTGTTCCAGCACCATTTGTTGAAAAGTCTGCCCTTGGGGAATGGTATGCCCTTTATTCCTTTGTCAAAGATCAGTTGCTATATTTGTGTGTTTATTTACTTGGTGTTTGTTTCACCACTAGCACATCATCTTGATTACTGTAGTTTTATAGTAAGCAGGTAGGGCCACCAGCTCTACCCTCCTTCCATATTGAATTGACTTTTCTTATTGACAGATTTGTTCTCTCAATAAGTTTGACTGTATCATAAACTACCTTGCTGGACTTTTAATTGAGATTGCATTGAATGTATGGATCAAGTGGAGGAGAACTGACCTCTTGGAAGTATTAAATCTTCCTATCTAGAAACATGAGCTATCTGTTCATTTATTTATTTCCTCTTTGATCTCTTCCATTATAGTTTTCTGATGTAGATACTATAGCTTTTTTTGTTCCATACCTATCTTTCATTTTTTAGAATGCTAATGTAGGTAGTGTTGTATTTTTAAGTTTCGAATTTCACTGGGTCATTGACAGTACAAAGGAAAGCAGTTAACTTTTCTATATGAACCTTACTTATATCCTGCGACTTTGCTAGGTGGTTAGAGGGGGCGTCATGGTCCTGTTTCTGATCTTAGTAGTCAAGCTACCAATTTCTCAGGAAGTGCGTTTTTAAGCTTCCTGAGTTTAATCATGGACAGAGGTTTTGTATACATCATTTACTTCAGTCCTCCTGTTCTGACTATTGACTGCAGAACTTGATCTGGAAGGAAATTTGCAGGCAGTTTCGTTATTAGAGTTATACCAATGCAGAAAAAGAAATATGAGATTTGAAGAACGCTCTCAATCCATCATGTAATGTTCTCTACTCAGATATCAGCCCACCAAATGAAGATTAAATTAGTCCATTGAATCTTTGAAATCTCACAAATATTTTTCTTTATCAACATATATGCTTGTCATATTCATTTGTAGAAATTACAAAAATAGAAGTAAATGTAGGGCTAAATTGTACATAAAAATGTCTTGATTTTCTTTACTTATACATGTGTTCACTGGTCATATTTTGAATACTTAAAAGGTGGTTTGTTTGATTGATGTATATATATTTTCCTAGAAATAAACTAAATATTCAAATCTAAAGTTCCTTAAAATTTTTAACAAATTAATAAATAAAATTTTTGTCCAATAAGGCAGGAAGACTAGATGTGGTTTTTAAATGTTATATTGACTTTATAAAAAAGCGTTAAGTAAATTTTAAAGGTTACATTAATCAATCTGAAAATATGCCACATAGTTATAACTTTAATAGACCCTCTAGTTTTTTTTTGTTTGTTTGTTTTTTGCGACATAGTCTCACTTTGTCACTGTTGGTAGAGTGCTGTTGGGTCACAACTCACAGCAACCTCCAACTCATGGGCTTAGACGATTCTCTTGCCTCAGCCTCCAGAGTAGCTGGGACACAGGCACCTGCCACAACGCTGGGCTATTTTTTGTTGCAGTTTGGCCAGGGCCAGGTTAGAACCCAGCACCCTTGTTATATGGGGCTGGTGCCCTACCCACTGAACCACAGGCGCCACCAATTTGCAGGTTTTTTTTTTTTTTTTACATGTTTTTAAAAACTCTAGAATAAAGGTTCTTAGGGTTCTTAAAGAATTTGACCATGTTTATACTTCAAGAAGATATGTTTGTTGCAAAGTTGTTTTTCTGCAATAAACAAAGAGGAATTTTGTCTCTGGACTTGAACTTGTTTTTTCTAAGAGCGTGCTGCATGGCTTAAAATGCATTCCAGACAAACGATTACCGTGAGAAATGAGAAGTGACAACGTATTTAACTCCTGGTGTTGTATTTTAGGTAGGATGTTCTGAAGTAATTGTTCTGTAAAGATGGCACGAAAATAACTGAGATTCATTCACTTCACCATATAAAAATAAAGTGCCCTTAATTACCTAATTTTAGGGATCTAAAATTCACAGTATTTTATGTTTATTAAGGTAAAATCTCAGGGAAAGCCTCTGAACTTCTTTTTTTTTTTTTTAATTTAAATCATAGCTGTGTACATTAATACAGTCATGGGGTACAGTGTGCTGTTTTTATATACAATTTGAAATATTTTCATCAAACTGGTTAACATAGCCTTCATGCCATTTTCTTAGTTATTGTGTTAAGACATTTATATTCTACATTTAGAAAGATTTCCCCCTCCCTCTGAACTTCTTAAGAGCGTGAGCTATGAAATTAAGTCTCTGCTGGCCTTTGGTTGTTGAATGGGATGGTAAGACATCTTAACCGTGATGGTCTTCCTTTTAATAGTTATCCAGAGCTAGATAACTCAATGCATTTCCCCTTTTTAATTTTTTAACTAGTTTGCCAGAACACTTAATCTTTGTTTTTTTGCAGTTTTTGGCCGGGGCCGGGTTTGAACACACCACCCTCAGGATATGGGGCCTGCGCCCTACTCACTGAGACACAGGTGCCGCCCAGTCTCTGTTTTTTATCAGCTTTCCCTCTCTGACTTTTTCGATCATCACTATTCAATAATCTTTAGTAAGACTGATATATTTTCATCCCTCTGGACTCAGGATTAGCTACAAAAATTGACATCTGTTTAGATATAAATTTAGTTTAAGGGTAAAATGTAAGGAGGATTTGAATGTAATTTCTTCATTGTAAATAATCTAAAAATGTAGCATGTTGTGTACCATTTTATGGACAAATAGAAATTTATGTAGATTTCCGTCTGTAGGAAACTAAGCTGAAAATTCTAAATTTACACTAAAATTCTAAGATTAAGTATTGAAGTCGAAATCAAGCATTTTTTATGAGGCAATCTTACCAAATACAGCCTCTTCTGTATATTTTAAGATGCACCAAAATTAACTTGCCATTTTTTTTTTAATTCTTTATTTGGTACGAGAAATACAATTTTCTATGTTTGACACTTCAAAGTTATGCATAAGCTACACAGTTCATTAATCGTGTTAAGGCAGGCATAAGCATTCTCTTTATCATCAAAACAGCACCTATCTTGAAATGATCCGAAATGGTTGTTAGTCGAGAGATTTGGGGCATAGATAATATTCACTGTTAAATGAATTTATTTAGACTTCTTGGCTGGGCCTGGTGGCTCACACCTGTAATCCTAGCACTCTGGGAGGCCGAGTGGGAGGATCACTTGAGGTCAGGAGATTGAGATCCGTCTGAGTAAGAGTGTGAGACCCCATCTAAAAAAGGAAAAAAATTGTAGTGGGCAGTGATAGTCCTAGCAACTAAGGAGACCGAGGCAGGAGGATGGCTTGAGCCCAGGAGTTTGAGGTTGCCGTGAGCTAGGCTGATGCCCTGCACTGTAGCCTGGGCAACAGAGCAAGACTCTTTCTCACTCTCAAAGAATAAGAAAAAAAAATTAGACTTCTCAACTATTTTATCTGTAAGTGAATTATTCTCAGTTGCTTCTCAAGTCTTTTGAACTTGCTTTGCCATTTTCATGTGGTTAAAACTAGTTCTTTTTCTTTCTTGTCTTGCTATAGTGCAAAATGTTCTGTTTCATATGTCAAATACCAGATGTTTAACTCTAAATGTGCTCAATTATTGCTGGGAGAATCTATTTTGTTGAACCCTCATAATGTACTAGTATTCTTATACCCCAAAGAAAGCAATACAAAAACTTAAGTTAAAATCAGGAATATTTTTGGAGAAATGGTTTATGGTTCTAAGTATCCCAGTAGTTAATAATTATGGCGAGTGCTGTCATAATTTAAGTGAAACTTGTAACTAAAATAGCATCGTAACTGGGTCCTTTGAGCTCTTGCAGCAGTAAGCTGTCTTGGGCAGGTCCAATATTGACTCTGTTACAGGAAAACTTTGATGTATTTGCCGAGGCATTTGTTGACTTTGAAAAGGTGACTTCAATTCAAGGTATTTTGTACACATATGCTACACTGTTAGCACAAACTTACGAGCGGTTTCAATGTATCCTGATAAAAACCTCAGCGTTTTGGAGTTATGTAATTATAAAGCACAGAAAAAAACAGAGATTTGACCTCCCATGAACCTGAAGGAATCAGGATTGGCAGTGAGAGTGCAAAAATAGACTTATAAAGGAAATCTTCTAGAATATATTTTATTATTCAGGTTTATATTAAAAAAGAATCGGATTAGATGGTCCTCCCACATTTCCATGGCAGCATAGAGAAGTCTTTTATCTTTACTTCCAAGGAACAAGCCTAGACTTCGACTCTCCGAGAAGGAATAAAGATCCAGTTTCTGGCTCTCCAGTGGTGGACAGGTGGCCATTTCCAGGCTACTGCTGCCCTGTTCCCACCTTCCTTATGACACATAACAGGAATGATTTTCCTGGCCATTAGGGCTTTAGAATTATGGCTCGAGGTCCGTGGTGGCTTTGGAAGGACAGTGAAGATACAAGAATAAAATGGGTCATATATTGTTACATTGTGTCTGTTAGGGGAGAGAGCTCACCAATTCCTCCCACCTCTCATCTTTCCCCTGCCGCCGCCTCCACCCACTTGAGTTCAGTTGTGTTTTTCTCCTGTGTGAGCATTTATTTGTTCATCTGTTTTCATATTAGTATTGAGTACATTGGATACTTGCTTTTTCACTCTTGTGAATACTTTACTAAAGAAGATGAAGAACAAGGAACTCTTTTTAATACTTGTAAACATCCCTCTACAAAAGTTCATACTGTTTGTATAAATCCTTCTAGAAAGTCCATATAGCAGTAGTGGGCTAGCAAAAATTTGAGCTTTTTATATCTGACACAATCCTTTCTTGAGTGTACAGTGTTACTATCCTCTTGGGTGTCCATTGTGAGGCCCCAACCTCTGGAAGGCTCTGCAGAGGACAGGCTGCCTCTGCTCCAACCCTGTCCTCCTAAGTTCAGGCATCCTTATTAAGTGGAGTGGAGAATTAGTCTAGCCTATGCGTGGTGGTATGTGGACAACTCCTATCTGTGTAACCCACCTGAGAAACAGCAGTGAAAAAATAATAAAATTACAAATAAAGAACTGATTGCACATGTAGATACGTATGCTAATACAAACATACATACAGAATGCATGTATTATATGTGTGCATATATGTGTGGCCATGTATTGACCACTCACAACGTTCAAAGTATCATTATTTTCAAGTGTTAAATCAGAGATCACCATGGTGCTTCATTAAATTATCTCAAAAATCTTCATCCCTACTATTTATATATTTTTTAGATTAAATAACTTCATTCAAAACAAGGCAACTGGTTCACAGACCAGTAGCCTCTGTGCTAGAACTATTGTAGGAAATTAATTTCTCAGCAGCGACATTCTGCAAATGAAAATATCACTTAAAATTCTAGATAAGCTGATGAATGCAGATAATCAGAATGACAGATGTGGTTTAAGATAAAAATAAAATCTGAATCCATTGTCCCCAGGGTGTAAGAATATTTTTTGTTGTTTTTTAAAATTCCCATTTGATGTCTCTCTGTTATTGTCATATCGTAATTCCCCGATTCCGATTTTAGTCTATTTTCCTGATCAAAACAGAACCGGGAACAAAACGTGTCCCATAGAGGCATCTAGTAACGATCAGTGGGCAACTATTGTGTGCTTGTTGGAACGTATGTTTCAGATGGGCTGAAAGGATCGCCGAAGTGACTGGAGATAAGAGTTAATGTGATGAAATTAATGGAGCCAAAGAGTATGATGGTGTCAAGTAGAACATGGTCATTTATATTTTTGTAAAGTTAGCAGACAGGTTATAATCCGAAAAGAAGCGGACAGATCAGGAAATTGAAAAAAGTAAAAGAATAAATTAATGACTGTGACATTCGTGCTGATGGGGTGGGGGATGTACACAGAGTCCATCAGATCCATTACGGATCTACCGGGGGAAACCAACAGCCAAGGGACTATAACACAGGGAGTTTCATAAAAGCCACTTTCCCTGGCTTGTCAGTACTAAAGCCACCCCAAACACATGGAAATCCACGTCCCACTTCGTGGTATCTTTGCAGACTTCAATAACTCTGCCTCTGTTAATCCTAGATTCCCACAGATCTAGTAATTATATACACTCATATGTATATACCAATTTCTTATTTTATGTATCTTTTTAATGTTTTTGAGAAACAGGCTTCATGTGGTTTTCCAAATAAGTAAAATTTTACTGACAGGGTATATTTTTGTCTCCTCAAGAGAAGAGAGGACTTCATCATTGCTCTTTCCACAATCTGGCACTTCATTCTCCACTTTGTAATATTTAAGCTGTCGTCCCGGAGAGACTGTTCTGTATGCCTTTCTGAGTGGTATGTTTCTGAAACTATGGAAAGATTGATCATTTGTTGCCAGATCCATTTTCAAGGTTGGTTAACTACCTACTCAGCTAAAATTAGGTACATTAAATTAAGAAAATTGTGATTACAGAGGTTTTTCTGTTAAATAGAGTTGGTGAATTCCACAAACTGGAATTTACTGAGTGTGAAAAACAGGATTTTTTTAAAATTGTAATCAGGGTGAATCTAGCTCACTCTAACAATAAAAATTAATAGAATAAAACAATTAAACAAACAGAGAAAGCTTGAAGGAAGAAACTGATAAAAACAAGTGGATTTCACCTTTCTGCCCCATGGCCTGGCTGAAGTCAGTAGACTTGATCAATAATTATTGCTTCTGGGCATTGCCTGTGGCTCAAAGGAGTAGGGCACTGGCGCTATATACCGGAGGTAGTTGTTCAAACCCAGCCACAGCCATAAAAAAGAAAAGAATGATTGCTTCTAACTACTGCTCTTTGATTTTTCTTAAATCTATCATTTAAAAAGAATCTAATTATCTCCCATTTTAATGCTTAGGTAGATTAAGATCTTTAAAAAATATATTGGTTTTTTGGTAAAATGCAAAATACAGCAAGTTCAAGCATTCCACTCTGTTAAAATATCCTCTGCAAGGTACTAACCAGATATATTATTCTGAGTTTTGCTCATTTTTGTTGTACAGATCTTCATGTATGAAGATAGTCCCTTTACCTTCTACTTTACTACCCCTTGGTATCACATTGCTATATTCTGATTTGATTACCAGTTATTATATTGGGGTTTTTGTTTTTGTTTTTTTTGAGACAGAGCCTCAAGCTATCCCCCTGGGCAGAGTGCCGTGGAACCACAGCTCACAGCAACCTCCAACTCCTGGGCTCAAGCAGGTCTCCTGCCTCAGCCTCCCAAGTAGCTGGGACCACAGGCGCCCGCCACAACAC
>NW_003852560.1:1967011-1996131 GCF_000181295.1 Otolemur garnettii | reverse complement strand
ACCAAAGCCTCAACTTTTAGCAAACCTGATGCCCACGACACCCAGTTCCCTTGGAACTTAGGCCTTGGTGCATTTCAAAGCTTCTCAAATGATGCCATCAGGTAGCCATGTTTGGGAACCAGAGTCTAGCATCTGTGGAGTTTCAGCTGGGTTTGAAGGGGAATTGGAAGAATAGTGGTCTGAGCTCTGCTATGTGGGGTAATCAGAATTAGGCTCACTCCCACCTACTGTGCTAACACACAGCCTGCCTTGACCCTGAATCCTCACGTTGCTGTACACCCTTGTCTATCTCAGTCTTTTCCTTATTGAAGTAGCCCCTAAGAAAGCTCACCCAACCTAATGACCCTGTAATTAGCATGATCCCCACCTCACCTCTTGTGCGTTTTTTCCTAATCTCGTCCGGGTGGAGCTAGATCTTACTTTCAGAACCTCCAAACCCTGGCTGAGGCTGTACTGTGGATGAATAACTGACATTTATATGTTAATTAAGAGGCACAGGGACCTCGCTTCATCTGTGTTTTTTCAAGCTGTTTGGGCACAGCTGCCCACTTGATTTGGCCTCTGTGAATACCAGTGCTGGCCTGGGGACCAATACTTGCCTAGGGCTGGGGGCTGGGGGCTGGGCAGACTGGTCTTCTAGTAGCTGTGTCAGTGGTCAGTGAGAAACCTTCCAGCCTCAGCAGGAACACCCCTGCTCTGCGTCTGTGCTGCTATTAAATGCAAGCGAATGCCCCCCATGCCGATGCTGCCTTGCTGAGCCCCCACCCCCCAGACCACCCAGGCTGGTTCCGGTCTGCGGCCTCTTAGGAGCAGAGTTCTGCATCACCCACCCTCCATCTGTGGAGACGTTGTCTTCCATGAAACTTGTTCCTGGTGCCGAAAAGTTTGGAGGCTGCTGCTGTAAATTCCAGGATTAGGGGGAAAAAAGCTCTTTTCCTTTATTAGACATTTTCCTTTTTTGCATTTTATTTCCCACCAGCTGCACAGAGTTTGTCTATTCCATGGGGGTGACTATATTAATAAGGATGAGGACGATTCACTTTCCCCGGATCCTTTCCACAGCTTCATAACAGGTTACATCTTGTACAGATGTTATTTTACTTAATGTGAGCAGCCTACAAAATGGTTACTATATTTATGCCCACTTCTCAGATGAGAAATGACAGCGCTAGAGGATTTAAACCCAAATTGTTGAATTCCTGGAGCCTGAGCTGTTGAGCGTGTATTGTGAAAACCGGATTTCCAAGAAACAAAGAAAGGCACTTGAAACGTCCAGGCTGAACCCTGTCATAGCCTCTGTGTTCCACTCACAGCCGTAGTCACCTGCCCGTTCCTTAAGCACTGCTGACCAATTGATGGCTTCCCAATCTGTGACAGCTGTGATCTTTGCTGCGTGTGGCTCCTTGCCTTTGAGAATTACGCTCCCTCCTTCAAGGTGAACTCCCACTTTAATTTTCCAGCCTCAGTTCAGATGTCAACCAATTCTATGTGCTGCTTTCACTGAGCTCCCACGTTGGTTAATTGCTCTGTTCTCTGTGTTCTCTCTGTACTTGGTAAATATCTGGATCACAGAATTCATCATGTACTAGCTAATCACTCTCCCTGGTTTAATAAACATCTGTAAGCTTCAGTCTCCTCATCTCCAAGATGTAAGTATAATCAAAGAACCTGGATGAGAGGTTTATGAGAATTCAAGGAGGTAATACACGGAAGAAATTTAATTGCATGTTATAGAGTCAATATGTTTTAAAATATTAACCATTATTTCATTCCCATCTCATTGTACTACAGTTTCTCCAAAGATATTTTTCTCACCTCACATGGTTGGTTTCTGTGAGGGTGTGCGTGGTGACATATATTTTGTATTTCCATATTTTGCAAAGTGCTAAGCCCAGAATGGAAACTCATGAGCTCATGCAAGTTACTTCACTCCTCCATCTCTAAAATGATCAGCCTCATACGGCTGAAATGAGGATCCAGGGAAAACATGAAACTGTTTAGCATGGAAAGCCTTCAGTAAGTGTCAGCGGTGATCATTATTTACTAGGTTTGGGTAGATGCACTCATGCATTTAGGAGGGCAGAAAACTCTTGCACATCACCAGTTTCTTCTTCATAGACCTAGGGGCTAGCGAGCCTCCGGGGTTCACACTTGCTAGCTCACAGACCTCTTTGTGGGACAGATGCCATAAAGCGAGATTTTAGGTTTTATGTCATTAGTACCTGGCAGCCCTTATTCCTGCGGTTCTGAAGAGAACATGTAAAGTGTGGTCTGTGAGAAACCCGGCAAGTCTTGCTGTATCTTCCCCAACAAGAGGATGAACAACTTTCATGTGTCCTTTCTGTCCTGCACTGGACTTCTTGGCCAAACATCTGTCTGAAAGTGCAGGGCATGGCAGAGACAGAGTAAATAAGGTTCTCTTCTGTAAATTTTGGCAATCAAATGACTGTGGATGACTCCGCAGTGAACTGGGCAATCTGTATCACGGGTGGAATCTGCGGATCCTGGATCAGCAGAGGTTAGATGTGTGGAGGCAAAAGGAGATTGATTTAATCTGGGCAGAGACACTCAAAATAATTTTGTTCTAGGATGATTAAATTAATGTGGAAATTCCTCATCTCATTCAGGCTTAAAGGAAGAACGTCTTCATCACCTCCCATTTACTTCTTAACCCAGGGATGTCTTTTTCTAACACTTTGTGGTGTGGTTCAGCAATGGTTGCTGCTCAGGAAAGAAAATAAGAAATAAAAAATCTCTACAGAAGAGATGCCTGCCAGCCTTGCTTAGTTGGCAGAGGTGATACATCACGCCATAGCATGTGCTGGTCTGGGAAGGGGATATGTGCCCCAATTACAAATGGCTTTCATTTTAAAACTTAAAACTGATAAATTTAAAACTTATAACTGATAGGAGACACCTCGTTAATTGTTCCTTTGCTTGGATTTGGTTCATTTGTAATTGGTTCATTTATAATTCATCTTTAGATCAACCAAATAGTTGTTTCTCCTCAAATGTGCAGGTTTCAGTGCTGGCTGGAGGTGCTAGTTTTAAACTCTTTCTTGTTGCCATAAGGGTTTCATGGAAAAGCCATGTCACAGATAATAAGCAGGCTTATCGAAATTGTGTTTTAAATAAAGGTGACCATCTGCTTGCTCAGGCAAAATGGCAAGCTTCTTTATTTGCTGTTGGTTTATATAGTCAATCTTGCGCATGTGCACTATACAGCAATGACTTCATTAATATTCATTACAATCCCCCTGCACATGAGCACTGGGCCTCAATGACTTCATTAATCCATTTAAACGTCCTGTGACTACCCGCCTTGTAAGTAGCTCCTTCCTAGTAATCTGATAATCCACCCAACATACACCTTTAAGCCTAACCCTTTCAATATAACTTGGTCTAACATAACTTCATGGAGAGTTAGCCATAACTTCTTTTGTTCTTATCTGATGAAGCCTGAGGCTACGGCGGAGGAAAGAGATTGTTTGAAAGTCTATTCTACTGACCTTGCTATTTGGAGGCAGTGACTTTGATCATTAAAATAAGGCATAAAGGAACTTCTAGGGCATACAGAAATTTGTGTGCAAACCTCTGCTCCCATGTGGGCCTTAAGTCGGGGGGGGGGGTTATGCCCACAACCGACCAGGCTGACCTTAGGTCAGGGGGTTTTTAGGCCCCCAACCAACACGGCCATATGGGACTCTGCCTCAGTTTCTCACAAGTAAGCCTGCACAAAGTTTTTTCACTGCTCTGTCAAACAGCATTTTTGGCCAGAGGCATATAGGCCTTTTGCCTATATTTCTTCTATTAACAACCCTTTTAATTGTTAGCCTTTTTTTATGTGGAATGAGAAAATGAACTGTATTTATTTGGATCTCAAGGTATAAACACTAACAACAGGTATCATAGTGTCCGAAAGTGGACCCAGGACAAAATTTTTCTTTGAACTGACTCCCCAACTTCCCAAATTAACACGTTTGTCTTTGACAATAAACTTCTCCAAGCGTAGATCAAAGTAGTTAACTGCACTACTGAATCGGCCACACATTTCCCATCTCCTCAAATTTCACTTTCTGTCGCGACCAATGAACTGAAGCTAATATGATAGATTTTGCTATCTATATCGCTTGATCCATTAAAGTTTATGTTGATATTAAAAAGCAAGCAACTCAAAGCAGGGTGTCTATAAAAATTAATAATAATTTAAAAATTAATTAAGGAAAATGTGACTAATGCCAAGGAAAAAGAAACAAATTAGAAACTATGGGTGTTGGGGCCCAGATGAACTTTGTATACAGAGTTCAAAGGATTTCATTGGAGAGCTATGGTAAGTCTGACCAAGAACTAAAGGGAACAAGCTTAAACAATTAAAGTATGTGTGTCATCGTTACCAAATGGATAATATTCAGAAAGAAACAGAAATTATATAAAGGAACCACATGAAAATTTAGTACTAGAGTACTCCAAATGGGCTTGAGATGGCAGAAGACTCATTAACTTGAATACTGATGAACAGGAATTATCCATGAAAAACAGAAAGAATGAAGGAAAATGAATAGAGACTCAGGGCCTGTGATGTAGCATCAAGCACATCAGTACAGGAGAGTTTCCGAATAGGAAGGCAGAAAAAGCGGAAAGCATTTCAGCAGTAATGGTTGAAATTCCCCGAGTTTTATGAAACATATCCATCTCCCTAATGGAGCAGCCCCACCAAGTCTAACAAACACAGAGAGATCTGGGCCTCAACACGTGATCAGACTCTGGGAGGTAAAGACAGAAAATCTTGAAAGCACATGAACAGAACAGATAAATTGAAAAGTATTTGTCAGAGATTATTATTAGGCTTTGGGGGCAGAAATTGACAAAACTGATCCAAAAGTTTAAATGGGAATTCACTGGACCCGCAATAGCCAGTTTTGAAAAATAACAAAGTTAGAGAACTTAGATTTCTCAATTTTAGAACTCAAAATAAAGCTACAGTAACCAAGGCACGGCGACATGGGCATAAGGATGAATACATAGAACAGGGGAACAGAATTGAGAGTCTAAATATAAATTCTTACAATTATGGTCAATGATTTTACTTAGCATACACAGGACCCTGAGCATATTTGAAGCAGAAACTTAAAAAAATAGTTTTATGAGCACCAATGATTTAGTTAGGTGTTAAACATCCATTTTATAGTTTGATCAAGTCAGGATTCAAAATGTTAGAAAGTACAATTTTCTGTAAGTCTGATCAAAATAGAATCATAAATTGAGTGTTGCACATATCACCTACTCAGTTATTTTAAAGAAAAGCTATGTGTATCATGTACTTTGTCTTGTAGAAAAAAAAAGTCCCAAGAATGGGTTTCTAGGGTGAAGCATTGTTCTGGCAGGATGCATAGGAGTTTCATTTTACTTGATAAAGTGTAACATTAAAATACTGAAAAATAGGAAAGTGTAATGAAACCTAGAAGATTAAGAATGAAGGTAATTAAAAATACATAAAGAAAGCAATTAAGCAAAAAGACCCTTGGGTGAAATTTAACGCGATCTTTGCTATAAAGCTATACATGATCTCCTTAAAGAAATGAGAACATAAAAATATTGAAGCACTTTCAGCTGAAATATTCTTTATGTGTTTTAAGTGCTTTGCACTCTAGTTCATTAGTTTCATAAAAAAACCATTTTTCTATTTTTGCAAATGACCCTTTCATGAAAATCTTAAGTGGAATAATCCTGAAGCATCCTTGAACTCTCCATAGCACTCTGCGGGAAATAATATATTTTGAAGCATTTTCATTCCCCTTTAGGGGAAAAAAAAGGTCAGATTACTTTAAGTTTTCCTTTTTTTAGAAAAGCATTTCATTCCTTCTGTTCCTCAATTTTTATGTGAACATGATAATAAAGCATCCTCTATAAGGCCCCCATTAACTAAGGTAAATTTCCCAGGATTGTAAAACACCGCATTAGTGATGAGGCTGACCTGGCCGCCACCGTCAATGCCCCAGTGATTCTGAAGCTGACTCAGCAGATCTTCTAGCTGGGGGGAGGTGTCCTGCTTCCTCTCCTCCCCATTACAGGATGAAAAATGTTCATTACAGAAGAACATAAATACTAAAGTGCACCTATACATATTTAATTTTCAAAGCATTTTCACAGACATATTACCTTATTTTATTCATTTAATTTGCTGAAGCTGGTGGGACTAATTCCATTTAATAGCCTGGGAACTAGATCACTGGCTTGGTTCATATCCTCCCTGCCCCTGTGCTCTGATCCAGATATTCACCATGTTTCTGGTTTCAGAAATCACTAAGTCAGAAAATTATTGCTGATTTCAAGGACATCCTCTCAGACAGAAGATACGTGAGAACTTCAGTTGGCCTATGGTAGAAAGTGAATGAAAGTAGCCAAAACCCACCCTAAGTTTGAATCATTAGTTTTTCCTTGTCCGTGAAATGGTAAGGATATTTTATATTTTCAAGGTTGTGGTGAGGATTATCTGAGAGGGTTCATATTTGCAACATTTAGCGTTTTTACCTCGCTCGTGGGGGATCTTCAACAAATAGTAGGGAATAATAAAAATAATAATCGAATGTGATTTAAGTGGGATTATCATTAAATAAAGGGTACAGTGCCACTGCTCGCAGCCGCTAAGCTTGAGGACTCACTGATACTGAAGCTGCTGTCCTTTGTATAAGAATGCGTTATCCATGCAGACACAGTGCACCCCTCCCAGCCCCCGTGTTAGTTGCTGCACATGTAGCAGTGAGGAGTCCCTGTTTTCAGGCACTTTACATTTTATTTTTTTAAATTCTTTATTAAATGATAACTGTGTGCATTAATGCATTTATGGGACACAGTGTGCTGATTTGATATACAATGTGGAATGCTTACATCTGACTAACATAACTGTCTCCTTGCTTACTTATTTGTCGTGGCAAAAACATTCATACTCTATTATTAATAGTATAGAAATGTATCATTGCATTATGACTCATTAGGTTGGATCCCCCCAAAACCCTCCCTCTTCCTGGCCTCCCCCATCTCCTCCCTTCTCTGTCCTCTTCCCTTCTACTTTCTGGACTATAGTTATGCTTTACTATTCCTGTGAATGTATAGGTGATTATATCCTGATTTCATAGTAGTATTGAATACATTGGACGTTTTGTTTTCCATTCTTGAGATACTTTACTAAGAAGAATATGTTCCAGCTCCATCCAGGTAAACATAAAAGATGTGAAGTCTCTATCTTTTTATGGCTGCATAGTATTCCAGGGTGTACATATACCACAATTTGTTAATCTATTCATGGGTCAATGGGCACTTGGGCTGTTTTCATGTCTTGGCAATTATGAATTGGGCTGCAATAAACATTTTGGTGCAAATGTCTTTGTTGCAAAATGATTTTTGATCTGGGTAAATACCTAGTAGAAGGATTGCTGGATCAATGTCCACTTTTAGTTCCTTGAGTATTCTCCAAACTTCTTTCCAAAAAGGCTGTATTAGCTTGCATTCCCACCAGCAGTGTAGAAGCGTTCCCTTCTCTCCACATCCGCGCCAGCATCTGTAGTTTTGGGATTCTGTGATGTGGGCTACTCTTATTAGAGTTAGATGATATCTCAAAGTGGTTTTGGTTTGCATTTCTCTGATGATTTAAGATGGCGAGCATTTTTTCATGTGTTTGTAGGCCATGCGCCTGTCTTCTTCAGAGAACACACGGAACTCAGCATTTGCTGTTCAGGCTGTTCCCATAGCTTCCTACCACCAAACAAGTATGCTTCTGCCAGAACTCCAGAAGTAGAATTATTGAGCACCCAGTGTTTGCCGACTGAAGGAGGCTGGGCAGGTGGATTCCCTGGGGCCTCTGACAGACCACAATCAGTGTCAATGGCCCTGAATCCACACTGTAGACTTAAACCCGGTTGGAGAGATCCTCTAATACTGTCATCAAAATTCATCCCTGGTCCTGCTGAAGTGGGGAGTTCATCATTTTAGAACTTGGAGTCAGCCCCAGTCACCATCTTCCTTAAGAAACTTTGATTTCCCATCGAGTCTATACTAAATCCTTTCTGCTTTCTTCCCCCACCCCTTTTCCCTGAGTTTTCAGCACCCCAGCCCCACGTGGACTGTGGACACTGTGCTGTGAACGTGCATTCACACTCTCGGCAGCAAATTCTTCAGGCTTCTGTGTTGCCCTTGATTGTTGGTTAGTCCTAAGAAATCTGTTCCATAGGGAAGAACCTACCCTGCACCCTTTATCCCTACATCTATTTCTGTTTTAGGAATCTCTGTCAACACCCTTCTGACCTGGAGCTACTATTAATCATTTTCAAGTTTGATTCCTAGGATTAAGAAGTCAGTTTCATAGGGGTTAACGGCTACTGAAGGGCAGGGCCCCAGGTGAGACCTCAGCAGAGGTGAGGGCTGCTAAACAGCCCATTGAGCTGGGCAGTTGGATACTGGTTGTTGCAGTCTGACCTTGAACTAGACCTTGAAAACAGCCTACCCTAGAATTGCTAATGAGGCTGAGACAGGTTACAGTAAGTAGGTAGACAATGTACGTGGTTTCCAAAGGCAAGCTGAGTGGGACCACTGTTTTTTTCTTTATTATTATTTATTTCATTTTATTTAATCTTGCAAAGACAAGATCTTGCTCTGTTGCCCAGGCTGGTACCATTATAGCTCCCTGCAGCCATGAGCTCCTGGAAGAGCGCTCCTTAATAGGCCCCCCAGTGGGATTGCCAGTTCCAAGCCTGGGTCAGTCACCTTCATTCTGCTGCCTCCATTTCCATTCTGCATTCAGAGTCAAGGAGATAGAAATGACACTGGAATTATACAGCTTATTTTGTGGTTTCAGGTTTGCTTAGGTGAGATTGATTATTCAATTTTAAACTTGGCTTTGGTTTTCTAGGTCCCAAAATAGTGTCTTGAGAAGCAAAAAGTTCCAGCTAGAAGGCATGGTTACTTGCATCGTCTTTGGTAAAGTCACCCTTGACCTATGTCATAAACTCTTCTGAGATGGGAAACGTAACCATAGTCTTCCTTGAATAGTTGTCTTTAACTCTACCCTGGTATTAAAGGACATTCTAACTCCAAAAAAAAAAATACCCAAGGCATCTTCTTACTCAAAAGTATTAGTAAACCATCATCTGCTTAAAACTTGTTGTACCCAGCTGAGGTAACTACAGTGGAAGTAGGACCACCCAAGGAGTGTAACCACTGGTCAACATGGGAGGTAGTCAGTGTAAGGAACTAGGCCTTCTGTCCGGTATGTACACGTGGGGCATGTCTGGACTATGACAATCAACTAACGGTGGTGGTCAATGTAAGGAAGTGGTCAGCACGGGAAGGCGGTCAATGATGGAGGTTCTACTGTATTTAGAGGTCAACGATGGTGGTTCCACTGCATTTGGTTTCTGAGACATCACTCACTTCCTTTTGAGACAAACTAGGAAAGCATCCAGAACTTTCACGGAGATAGCTATCTAGATACCCAGGCTGGTGATGTAAAACATGAAAACTCTGGTCTGAATGCATTCTCTGTTCTTTTGGCTGCCTGCCTTCTTTCTGTGCTTCCAGGAAAACCAAGGTCTTTTCAGGTTTCGGAATGCTCTGGCTTTTTGAATACTTGAAAGTTGTTATGTATCCTGGTGGACCGTTTAGAAGAGATTGTAAGGGAGCTGTTTCCATTTTGATCTAAATGCATATTTTGCCACTGTTGCTACGCTCTGATAGAAAGCTTCAGCATGCCGGGAGTGGTTCTATTATGTCTTGAAATGATAATTAAATTTGTTTTTATTTTCTCTCTTTGACTTCAAAATGGACTTTTCACTTTGCCTTCCTTGGGCTCCATCTCTGGATCCCTAGAATATTTCAAATGCCTGAGGTATTCATAGGCTGACTGCCAATTTTGTTGCAGTTTGTTAAAGAAATACCCTTTAACCACTCCTCCAGTGGAGACATCTCCTAGTCTAGAAAAAAAGAATTATTCTTTCTTGTAACCATCTATCTGTAAGTTAAATGGCAGATCATGACTAGTAATGGTTCCTCCTAACTTTAAGGTTCTGAAATTAATTCCATTTGTTTCCTTAGTACTTATTCCATTGCCTTTTTAAAATGATTGTTTAGGCGGCGCCTGTGGCTCAAAGGAGTAGGGAGCCGGCCCCATATGCTGGAGGTGGTGGGTTCAAACCCAGCCCTGGCCACAAAACAAACAACCCCCCAACCCCCCCCCCCCAGAAAAAACAATGACTGTTTACTTGAGTAGATTACTGATACGGATTTTTGCTCTGCTGAGTAACTTCATTCAGTCCCCAGATCCCACCCCCTCATCCTAATTTCATGCATGTTCAGGGTCTGTAGTGTTGCACTGAATTCTGCATCAACCGAGTCTACTCCTGGGAACTATTCTTTTTTTTTTTTTTTTTTTTTCTTTCTTTCTTTCTTTCTTTCTTTCTTTTTTTGTTTTTTTTTTTTTTTTGAGACGGAGCCTCAAGCTGTCCCCCTGGGTAGAGTGCCATGACATCACAGCTCACAGCAACCTCCAACTCCTGGGCTCAAGTGAGTCTCCTGCCTCCGCCTCCCAAGTAGCTGGGACTACAGGCGCCCACCACAACGCCCGGCTATATTTTGGTTGCAGCCATCATTGTTGTTTGGCGGGCCCGGGCTGGATTTGAACCCGCCACCTTAGGTGTACATGGCTGTCGCCTTAGCCCCTTGAGCCACAGGCGCCGAGCCAAACCATTCTTTTATTAATAAAAGAATCAGCTCAGGGTTTGATGCCTATCTTTGCCTCCTCACTATTTGGCTTTGAAATTAAATCTATATGAACTTCAGCTTCTGTGAAATACAGAGAATGATAATGATGTTGGAAGATTGTGAGAAAGAAAAATGTCTGCGTGTAAATCACTTCTGGGCACGCGGGCAGTGTCACTTCCGAACAGTGTTAATTGTGATACTCCGGCTGCTGAAAAGGGTGAGGGGAAAGGAGAAAAAGAGGAGGAGGAGGAGCAGATGAAAGAAAAACAAGAAAAGCAGGAGCCTGTAGTGAAGTAGGGAGATTGTGGCTTAGTCTTTGGGGAAGGTTTTGGAAGAATCCCTTTCTTTTAATCTGCATAGATCTTCCCTTCCCTGCAATTCCAAAGTGTGAGGAGTCTCCCTGAAGTTATAATTTTCTTCCTCTGGGTCCCCCACCGATGATCCGGTAGAAACGGGTCTTCACTTTCTCCACCTTAGCCCTCTGCCTAACCTTTGCCCTCTCTGCATTAGATGAGTCTCCCCCGGCCCCTCGATCAAACCGCTTCACCACTTCCGTACCGTTGTGACAGCTCAGATTCAGGAAGGAGCCCTTTGTCCACCGCCTGCAGGAGGGATGTTTCGACCCAATTAGATAATGCTGGAGCTCGATGCAAAATTTAAATAGATTCTGAAGCTGCTGTCTCTATTTTGTAAATTTCATGTGAGAAAAAAAAAATGCACTGAGTTTAGTTTAGTTGATTTAACTGTCCTTACTTCAACTTAATAGAAAAGAGTGATTGCAACAGCAGCATAGCAAAGGTGGAATAAACACTGAAGTTAATTTTCAGGACGACTAGTCTTTAGGGTTTAATGGCCAATAAATATAAACACGGAGTGACACTTGCCTCATTACAAATGTAAACACACGTGTAAACCTCCCCGGCAGCAATTTAAAACAAACCTAGAATCCAGCTCCGACTTTCGCGATGCCTGAGCCATTTTCATCAAGGTTATGCTTCTCTCGGATTTATTATTTCCTACCTTCGGATCTTAACAAAGAGAGAACAAATACTCTTTATATAACACTTTCACTTAAGGAGAACCTTGCTTGAATGTGTATTTTTATCCAGAATATCACCATTTGCCCGAGGCCTACCCGGCCCTTCGTGTGCTTGAGACATGGATCTGTCAGATGTAAAGCTCTGGGCATCATGGCAGCGGGGAGCAGGGCCGCCCCCTCACACCCAATGGGCTGCTTCAGGTTCCTTGAGGCTCAGATCCCATCGCTATATTGTCAAGGTGACTTTTCCCTGCCTTCTTTGTTAGGAGATGCTTTGATTACACAGAATTCTTTCAATTTTTCCGTGCCTTCGTTCTGTTATAATGAGATGAGAATAAGAGAACGTCAGTTGCTGCATGAGCGAGTGACACTGGTTAGAACTCCCTTCCGATGAAAGTCTGAAGTTAAGAGGAGCTCTGAGCTGGGGGCCTTCTGGTAGGGCTCGCCTTTCACGGCTGAGCACAAAGACGTTTTTGAGTCTCAGCTGTCACTCTGTTCAAATGCCCTCTACCCTTTTTCAGTAATAACTGTTGTCACTATTGCTTTCATGCTTCTGCTCAAATCTTTCCTCTCTCTCTCTCTCTCTCTCTCTGCCCCCCATCTCTAGATATAGTCACTTGAGACATAAACATTTTAGTCAGTGACAAAGCACATATACATACAACATTGACCCATAAGATTTTATTTTATTTTATTTTCTTAGATGAATGGGTGTGACTATGCTCCAACAAAAGTTTATTTATAAACGGACAGCAGAGGTTGGCCTGTGGGCTCTAGTTGTCCACCTCTAACTTAGAGACCCATCTGTTGGCCACTTGGACCTCAAAGGGAGTGAAGGTCACTGCCCAAGGTTGTTCAAGTAGGAGAGACCAGGAAGAAGTTAAAAATCATAATGGTAGAACACTGTTCCCGGTTAGATCAGATGCAGTCTTGAATATTTAGAAATATCAAATGTGGCAAGAGTCTACATATTTTTCAATTACCTGAAAGTTTAATGACCCTATTAGTATATTCATCATATTTTATCTGACAAATAAAGAGGATGGCAGTCATATAGAGGGAACATGTGTTTTTTAGCATGATTTTTTCCAGGTTATTTATACTTTGCCAAGGTGAAAATTAGAACTCAAATGCTCAACACAGAGTAAAAGATGATTCTTCATGATCAAGGAAATCGGAAGTAATATTTTCATCACCACGTCCTAAGAGTTCTAAGTATAAATCTGCCCGACTCAGGGAAGGAATACATTGAGAGGCACCTTGAACCATTAAGTAAGTGTAGAGTTCAAAGTGAAGAATTCCATCCTTAACTTACTGTGATAAACTGTGGAGTTCTGCCCTCACAGAGGGAAACAAGCACCTTGGAATACTAAATATCAATACTGCAATGTAATAGATTTTCATACTGTATTTTTACTGTAACTTTTATATGTTTAGCTACATCCAGATACATAAATACTTACTGTTATGTTACAGTTGCCTACAGCATTCAGCACAGTCACAGGCTGCATAGTTTTGCAGCCTAGGAGCCACAGGCTATCCCATATAGCCCAGATGTGTAGTAGGCTAGACCATCTAGTTGTGTGTGAGCGTGCCCTGAGGTTCATACAAAGAAGAAATCACCTATGGACTCCCTTTTCAGAATGGGTCCCTATTGTGAAGTGAGGCATGACTATGTATGAAATAAATTCCTTTGTAGCACACGTTGACTATGTTATCTAAACAAAATTTTAACATAATTTGGCCTTTGCTGCAGAAGTTGGCATCAAAATTGCTTATGCTAATTAGGATGCATTGAGGTAAACTAGGGCTATTTTAAGTGAAGTAGATGGTTTTGGTGACTCCATTTTAAAGACATGAAGGTTATGTTGACCAGTTGGATGAAAGTATTTCAAATTGTATACAGAAACAGTACACTGTACTCCATGATAGTATTAATGTACACTGCTATGATTTAATTTAAAAAAAGGAAAAAATATAAAAAGAAAAGAAAGAAAACTCCACTTCAATTCTGTTTGAAAAAAAAAATCTGCCTCTAAATGTTTCCATTCTTTTTCTTTTTTTTTTTTTTCTTTGCAGTTTTTGGCTGAGGCTGGGTTTGAACCTGCCACCTTTGGCATATGAGGCCGGTGCCCTCCCTACTCCTTTAAGCCACAGATGCCACCCCTGAACGTTTCCATTCTTAGTAGTGAAATAAATAGATAAACAAATAGCTTTTACTAAAAGAACAGTGATTTATACCCTTGCTCAGAGAAGAAATGACATTTCGAACTGGAGAACGTCTGGGTTGTTACTACGACTTTTAGAAATTTATACACATTGTGTATTTTTATCATGCATTTGAATTCAGACAAATTTGCACTGTCTCAAAGAAATCGAGGAACTTCAAAAAAGTTATGTACAATCACACATGTTATTTTCATACACTGTCTTCTAAATTTTATTCATCTACCGTACATGTATTGCCCTGAATTTAACCAGGCCACACATGCCATTCTATGTTCTGCCCTGTGACCACTGGCTCTCACAGGTTCCCCCAAATACTGCATAAATAATTATCTTACTTGTTTTTATTAATCTTTCTTAAATACATATGCATAGCTCACATTTATTTCAAGGTTTACTATGAGAAGAGTTTGGCATCTTTATTTAGAAGTTCGGTGATGAATTTGGACCAGAAATTTTCCTTAGCTGCTTCTCTCTTGCTTATATCAATTAGTCCTGGTTTCATTAAACGTTTTGTTAAAGTTGCAGCTTCTAAGAACCTATTGATATTAAGTGGGGACTTGCTGTTCTTGGGTTTCTAGCACATGTGTCTGTATGACTTTAGTCAAGAAAAAAATCCTTCCTTTTTTTTCCCTTCCTCTTTGATCTCCTCTTCTGAACGAATAGAAATATAATATCTGATTTAGAGGTTGCACCTGACACTGAGTCTGGCGCTTAGTAGCTGCTCAGGAAATGAAGGAACTAAAAAAATAAAAAATAAATAAAAAAAAAGAAATGAGGAAACTAACTAAAGCTAATTTTGCCTGTATCTATACAATGGAGAGATTTATAGAATTGTGTGCATTTTTCGTTCTTTGAGCTAATCAAATGGTCAGTGCCACCAGCAATCAACTAACTGTTCCTATTTCACATGCCGCACTCTCACTGTTCCTTTGGTTTTTTGTTCTTCATTTCTTTCTCTTGACAAATGTTTGAACCGATTGTTCTCCCAGAAGTTCTGAAGTCAGTCTTATACCCCAGGTTGTAACTGGCCATGTGAGATGAGCCATCTATTCAGGAAGAGTCAGAAGATGTCTGTGCAATCCCCGTGGGGAGGCACATAGATGAGCATAAATACATATGTATGTGTGCGTGTTTTTATGCATGTCTGTCTTCCTTTGGAGACCATAATTCTCCATCCTGATAGTAATCATGTCAATCAGCGTGGCCGAGGTACAGCTCCTGGGGAAGACAGAATCCAACCAGGTAGTCATATGGGTGATATGAATCAGTTGATGCCCAAAATGTTATGCAATATATTTATGTCTGAGGGGCAAGGGTGGTTCAGAATTTGCTTCTGAATGAATTTCTTTTCCAATGAATACTAGTTTAACAGTTAAACAGGGAAAAGCCCAAAGTTAAAAGGTATAGTCTACGGGGAGAAAAGGGGAGGTTGACAGTGAAATGTGAAGCAGAGGAGAGACCTACATGTTTGGAAACCTTTTTCCTGAGGCTTTAATAAGGGGAGGGGAGGCAGTGTTAGAAGAGGGGCCGGGGAAGTAAGCTGGGGCCAGAGCCGAAAGGCTCTGGTAAACACAGTGTACCTCTCATAGGACAGGGAAGGTGCCGGACATTTCAGGCAAATTTTGTCTCTAAACTCTCAAAAATAATCCTACTTTAGAGATGATGGAAGCCAGGCTTTGCACGTGAGGTCCCCAGCTGTCCAAGGTCATGCTGAAAGAGTATATTGGAATTGACGTTCAGAGCCAAGTCTTCCAGCCAAAACCCATCTTCTCTTTGCCTCCAAGGTGCAATTAAAAAGCAAACCACTTAGGTGTCTTTTCATTTATTTGGGCTTAATTGACTTCTCTGCTTGAAGATAAATCTTTGGGATATTGCTTTTGTGTCTCAAGTTTTATTGAGAAGAGAAAACAGATATCCCACAAAACTTCCTTTAACTCACTTTGGGGTTTCTGGAGAGTGAATGGCTGCTGTCCGCGCCCGTCGTGTTCTGCAGAAGATTCTTTCCTGCAGCCCTCATGCTTTCTTTCATTGGCATTTTTTCTCGTTTATGAATCCCTGCTATTGCTTACTCTTTGCCCTTAAACGGGGGTGAATTTTAACCCACTTGGAGCCATTCTGTTTGCTCTTATCATCATTTTTCTCAGATCCGCAGCAAGAGGGCTGGTTATCTTACATTATCTACCATTCTGAAGGTTGGCAACTGCACAGACGGAGTGTGACCTGGAGATTTCTTTCAGGAGATCTGCTTCCCAGCAAGATGGAGAATGACGCTCTCCTGGCAGCCAGCTGTCTCTTTCCATCCTCCCTGGGTCAGTCTGTGTGCTAGACACAAAATACGGCTGAGTCTAACCTGTCCCCAGTGAAATGCTCTGTGGTACTCAATGCTGTTATTGTATCTCTGAGGCTTAAGGCTACAAGGAAGGGAATTTCCAATCTCTGCTTCCAACCTGTCCTAAAACACCCCCTTCCTCTAATATAATCTCCTGTAATTTAAGAAGGAACAATTCTCTAGATTAGAAATCAGCAAGCAGTTTCTGTAAGGGTCAGCTAGATAGTATGTTTCAGGCTTTGTGGGTCATTCTGTCTCTGCTGCAACCTCTCAGCTCTGCCATGGTAACATGAAGGCAACCAGAAACAGCATGTAAATGAATGGTCATGGCTGTGTTCCAATAAAACTTTATTTATAGACTTTGATATTTGAATTTCAAATAATTCACACAATTATTTTAATTTGTTTCAAACATTTAAAAATTTAAAAGCCATTCTTAGCTCACAGGCTAAACAAAAACCAGCAACAGGGCAAGAGCATGCTGACCTGGCTCCAGGCAACTTGCTCTGGTTCTCCTTTTTCTGCTTGAGAGGTAACTTGAGATCTGAGCATTAGGGCCTTCAAGCTGGTTACTTCTCTCCAGAACTTCCAACCCAGAGCAGCTTTTCCTAGTTACTGTGCTTATGTCATTTCTACACCTTCCATTTTCTTATGTATTGGTGAAGTCCTTCTCCTACATGGTCTAGGAATAGGAAAGGTATTAGGTTTTGTCAGCAAGCCCATATTTCATTTAAAACTGAAATAAGGATTACTTTCCTCTCTGGAAAATTCCTTTATCAGTTCACCTTTTTTCTCTCTTTGAGAAAATGCTCTAATTGAACTAAATGAAGCTGACTACTAACTAGAATGTAATTTTTGGAATGAGCGTGATTGAACTTCTGATGCTTTTTCAAATTATTCTTTCTAATTTTTCTTCTTGAGATTGTGTTGCACATGGGAAGAGAGCTTTGGCACATCAGTTCGAGGATTGACAAAACAGAAGTGTGAATGAGATAAAAAATAGATGCCAGGCCCTACTCTTGGGGTTGCCGTTCATTCATTCATGTACGCAGCAAATATTTATAGGTGCCAGGTGCCATCTCCCAGAGTGAGATCTCACTGCACATCTGTCTTGAGACACAAAGATGAGTAGAATGCAATGCGTATCTTCTAGAGAACTGCAGGGGAGACAGAGAGCCAGGGAGATGTATTTTTATCTAACACTCTTGCGAGTTGCTGCTCGTGGTGTAGGACATAGGAACCTCCAGCACCTGGGGAGAAGCCTGGGCTCTGTGCTGGCTGCGTGGTGGAAGGAAGTAGCCCAGTCTGCAGGTGCACGGTCCTGGGCCAGTTGCTTTTCTTCTCTGAGCTGTAAGGTTTGAGAATTGAGATGACCACGTCACAGCCTTGTTCTAAAGACTAAACTAATTGTCATATGTAGACATAAAGTACTCCAGAGCACATAGGTCTTAGAAAACAACTTACCGGAAAATAAGTTTGGTTCTTTGCTTGATTTGTTTTATGTTGATAAACTTATGGCTTACTAGAAACATTATAATGATCTACTGCTAAATTTACTTCATTTATTTTTTTTTTTGAGACCATCTCACTCTGTTACCCCAGTTAGAATGCTATGATGTCATAGCTCATAGAAGCCTCAAACTCTTGGGCTTGAGCAATCCTCTTGCCTCAGTCTCCCAAGTAGCTCAAGTAGCTGGTGTGTGCCACAGCACCCAGCTAGTTTTTCTTTTCTTCTTCTTCTTCTTCCTCTTCCTCTTCCTCTTCCTCTTCCTCTTCCTCTTCCTCTTCCTCTTCCTCTTCCTCTTCCTCTTCTTCTTCTTCTTCTTCTTCTTCTTCGTCGTCGTCGTCGTAAAGATGGGATCTCGCTGTTGCTCAGGCTGGTCTTGAACTCCTGAGCTCCTTGTGGTCCTCTCAGAGTGCTAGGATTACAGGCATGATCCATTGTGCCTACCCTAATTTACTTCTTCACGAGACCTAGCCTTCATTGCTTACGATGTGCTCTTAGTCTAGCATGTTCCCATGGCTGTAGGCAACAGAGGTATGTAAAGTCTTTCCACTGGGTTGCTTGTCAAACACCTTTTATGATTTTATGATGATGCTACAGATCAGAAAGAAACGCTTGTGTAAATTATATTAAATATTTATTAGCTGATTTTGTCCTCTTTTCTGTGTGTCTGTTTAGATATGAATAGTACTCGTACGTATTCTGGGGATGAGCTGCTCAGCAGACTGTGGATTGAATAGACTGTCCGTCCCCCTCATGATGAAAACCACCAAGGCTCTTCACTAGTAGGTATTTTTTATTAAATATCATGTGCATGGTTAGATATGAAATTTTCAACAGAGAATATACTTTCATAATGAAAAATGTGCAAAATACTCATATTCATGTTGCTGGTATGAGATATGGATAGATTTCATCAGTCTTCATATCAACCAACTGTTAAATAAAGGAACATGCTAAAAATGTATCTGTTATATGTATTAGTATAGAAGTTTATATGTGTTTCTGTATAGGCAGAATTTAGAAGTATAGGATTTTACCTCTCCTTTAAGGGAATAAAAAAATCCACTGTCAAGTCTTGATGACTTCTGGTCCTGTGTCTGGAAGCAACGTAGGCCTAAACATTTTACCGCATTTCTATTTGAAAATAAAGGTTAACCAGAAGTAAATTATAATTTCAAAATTAATTTTATTTACAAAATAAGACTAGGTTTTTATTTCCACATACAGAGACATGACATGCCTCCATATTTGTGTCTGTCCCATAGCGGTGGGAATAACTTCTTTACGCATTACCTGTAAATCAGTTTTACAAATCAGGTCGTGTGCCTGTGTGAATTCGTAGTGTACACCACACAGTCGATGTGCACATCTCCTTGTCTGTAAATGGGGATAACAGTGGGGTCCTGCAGAGTTGTTGTGAAGACTAAATGGTCACGTGGTGGTGAAACCCCACTGCACATACAGGAGAAGCTTAGCAACAGATGCCGTTATTATTAAATTTCAACATACAACTGTAAGTCTTCTATCTAAAAGGAATGTAAGAACATACTCAGCAAAACATTTCCATCTTTACGTAAAACAGAGACTTAAAAAAAGTTACCAGGAGACAACGGGGTCTTATTTCTTTCACATCTGTGATCAGTGCCAAGACCATGAAATCAGCAGGCATCTCACGTAATTCATTGATTCGATACCGTGAAGACCGGGATTCTTGGTCTCAACAGGGTCTCCTGTTCCCCACCCCAAATGCTGTCACATTCACTCCCGATTTTCAGTTCAGTTAGTTGAAGTTTTTGTTTTTGTTTTTAGTCCACCTGTTATATTGTTCATCTCTGTGATGGAAATCTATCACCCATGTTTCACTGGTCCCTTAGATGTGCACTTAAACAAGGAATTTTTTTAGCTTTCCGAATCTTAGGAGGGTGCCCATGTTTGTTTACATACTTTGCTTTTGTATGGATTAAGGAAAGTTTTAAGGGTGCCCTTTCGCCCAGGGAGTGGGCACTGTACCCTGTAGGTGTGAATTCACCCACCTGCTGCTGCCCTCCCCAGCTTGATTTTCACTGAAATTCATTTCCCTATGTGCCTTCACTGTGGAATGCTTAGTTTCAGTTTGGTATTGAGAAAGGTGTGTCTGTGTCTCCATTCTTGTTTCTTGGTTTTCAAGTGGTCCATGTGTTTCTGATCTTATTTCTCTTTCCTTATGGTAAAAATATATGGAAGTGTTGTAGAATCTAAGGGAGAAATCCTCACAGCTATTTTGTACGTCATCAGGTGGTTGTGGAGGCAGGTGAGGGGGCAGAAACTTAAACGTTATGAGACCTAAAGGGGAAGAGAATTGTCACCTTTCACCAAAGAAAGAGAAGCAGCTTGCAATTTTTGCTATTGTTGTTGTAGTATTTTGATCAAAGTTCAAGTCCTTTCTGTCCTGAAAAGCGGGGACTAAGGTGGAAGGGTTGTGCTTGTATTATCTAACCACATGGACGTTGATTATATAGAACTAAGGGCATTAATTTATAAACAACATTACTTAATGAGAAAGGTAATATGAGGTTGGCACTTAAGAGCTGGTGACAAAGGAGCTCTAGTTTCAAAAACTAGAAAAACAAAGTGTCAGTCATGCACTGTCTTCCAACTGAAAGAAAATCAATCAATTGATTGTTGGATACAATATAATGAGCTCTTTATGAAGCTCAGCCAGTAAGTAGGGCTCAGACTCTGTTACTACATTACAAATAATAGACAAAGTAGCCCGTTCCTTTCAGGAGATATGAGAAACATAATTATGCATAGACCTTTCAAAATATTTCCTTTTTTTTTTTTTTTTTTAATTTCCATGAAGTACAGAGTCAAGTTTGAAAACTCACCTCCTTTTTAGGCTGTATTCATGCAGGATTTTTTGATGTCTTTCCCAAATTGTGATTATCGAGCTTTCATGTCACTGATGTAAAAATCAGTGCTTGATATACAAATGAGCCACACAAGATTTTAGAATCATTCCTATTCATTCCTGTTTCATTTATTTATTTATTTATTTATTTGTAAATACAGAATCTCACTTTGTCACCCTTGGTAGAGTGCTGTGACATCACAGCTCACAGCAACCTCCAACTCCTGGGCTTAGGCAATTCTCTTGCCTCAGCCTCCCAAGTAGCTGGACTACAGGTGCCCACCACAATGCCCAGCTATTTTTGTTGTTGTTGCAGTTTGGCCGGAGCCTGGTTTGAACCCCTGGTATATGGGGCCAGCAGTGCCACCCACCTGTTTTAATTCAGAATTAAAAAATACATAGATTAAAAATGTCATCAAATGATAATGTCTAAGGACTTTTGGCAATGGAACAACACAACATTAAGGTGAAGAAACACAAATAGTATCTCAATATTATTTTTTTCTCTTTCTTACTCCTTCACACAGACAACAAATACTAAAAAAGAAAATCTGCCAAGGGGAGATTGTTGACAAAGAATTGTTGAGTTTGTGCAGTAAGTACTAACAGCCTGAAAAGGTCAGGACTCCAGAATAATTAATGCTCCATTTCAGCATCTAATACTCTTCATACTAAACGTATTAAAATACACTAAACAGATTATAGTACTGTCAGAGGCCTCCATGAACTGGGGATAAATCCGCAGCTTCCATATAGAAGAGGCACATACAGCAAATTGCAAGATAGAAATGGTAGGAAACTGTGGCAAGGAAAACCCATTATTTTTAAGGAGTTTCAAGTTTTTAGTTGATTTCAGCTTTGTTATTAACTCTCCCTGGGCGATTAACACAAACCAGGCACACGGAAGGAATAAAATACATGGTAGTTGAATCGAATTGAATCACACTGAATTGAATTGCATTGAATGCTGCTCCCATTTATTTATTTTGGGGGGACATCATTACAAGCTTAGAGTATATAATCAAGGCATTTTTTTTAAGTAACTGGATCATTCTTCATTCATGCCTGGAGCTAAGAGACCCTCCAGGGCTGTGCTGAGTCGGGTAAAGCCTATTTAAGCAGGAGAGGGAGTTATCTTCCTCTGCTCTGATTCTGTTTTTTGCCTGTGAATGTGATCAAGGTAACACACATTGCTCCTGGCTCCCATATTTCTCCGTTCATTTGGCTGCTGAACAAAACTCATCCTTAAATCTCTGTCAGTGTTATTCAAACCACCTTAAAACTATCCTCTTCTTTACCTTTCCTTGACTATATTTGGCTCTGGGTATTTTATACCTGGACTATTGCAATAAACTTTTTACTTTTTTTTTTTTTTTTATAGTTTTGGGCTGGG
The DNA here is from genome assembly GCF_000181295.1 of Otolemur garnettii. NCBI lineage: Eukaryota > Metazoa > Chordata > Mammalia > Primates > Galagidae > Otolemur > Otolemur garnettii. The sequence continues at coordinate 1,973,992 of NW_003852560.1, read as the reverse complement.
GCTGGGTTTGAACCCACCACCTCCAGCATTTGAGGCCAGTGCTTTACTCCATTGAGCCACAGGCGCTGCCCCATGGAATAGACGTTTTAATAGTCTGTCTGACTCCAGCATTACTCCTTTGTGGTACCCCATTGTCCTTGCAATCGGAGTTTCTTTGTAACACACACCTGAGTATTTTACTCTCTGTGTAAATGCCTCCCATATCTACATTCTCATCACCTTGAGATTAAAATTCGGGCATATTTTGAGTTGGACTAAGAAGCCCTGTGGTACCTGATTTAAAGAAATTCTTCAAACTCATATCCAGCTGCACCTGACATTGGGAATGGCTCACATCCTTCACTATTAAGTCCTCAAGCTCTTTCATGTTAGTGGCTCATGGGCCCAGGTCAGGTTCTCTATGCCTACATTGCTTTCCCCTTTTCTGCCTAGAAAATGTCTACTCATCCCATAATAGAGTAGTCAAAAGGTTTTTTGTTGTTGTTGTTGTTTTGTTTTGGTTTTTTTGCAGTTTTTGGCCCGGGCTGGGTTTGAACCCGCTACCTCCAGCATATGGGGCTGGCACCCTACTCGTTGAGCCACAGGCACCGCTCGACTAGTCAAAAGTCTTTGCCTCAGTAGTGAGTCCCCTGAATTAGCTCCCTCACCTCTGTCTCTAACAGGACTCTGAGCTCCTCTCCCATGTGCCTTGCTGATTTTCCTTTGTACCCGTAGATAGACACTTTCCCAATGTGGGACGCTTTGGGGATGCTCCATAAATCTGGACGGAGTGAGTTTTTGTGCCCACAGACATCTAGGGCCTCTCCCGGTCCTCCTCTATAAATAGGGCTTTCCTCACCTTCTTACCCTTCTATTCCACTGATATTAACTCTCACTACACTCGTAATAAATATAACACTAAAAGAGTTATTTGCACAGCACCCATCTCCTGTTTCTTTTCCTCTGACTTTCTTTTTTTTAAGTATATGAGCTTTATAACCTGTGAGAAGGTCACACAAAGTCTGACAATTACGTTTAGGAAAGTGCTACAACCTCACTGCTGAATATCACTACAGTTACCTTCAAAGCATCTAGTCCCCCCTTCAAAGCAATTTGGGAGCTCTTTTTCTGAAATAGCCGTCAGAGGTGTCCTTGTATTACCCAGGATGTCCTGAATGTCATCAGAATGCCTTCCCTACAATATTTCCTTTATCTTCAGGTAAAGAAAAAAGTCACTGGTGACCAGGTGAGGTGAGTAGGGAGGGTGTTCCAGTACAGTTATTTGTTTACTGGCCAAAAACTCCCTGTGAGCTGGTGCACGTCATGAATTGTTGGCCCAGATTTTCAGATAAGATTTCCCTGTTTCTCTAGCTCTGCTTTTCAGAGTTGACAATGTTGATGCACAATTCCACAGATTTTTGCAATGTTCTCATCAGTTCTGCTAATTACTGGCATTCCTGACCATTTTTTTCATGGCATTATACCCACAAAATTGGACTAATGTGTTCCTGATTTCACTTCCACGCTTGCAAAGTTTAATAAGAAATTTAATGTTTGTTTATTGCTCTAATTCAAGCTCCAACATTTTCATGATAGCAGAGCAAAACATACAACAGTAATGAACTCAGCAAGACACTGCCACACATTGACACAAATACAGCTGTGAGACACTGATAAACCAAGGTTATGAAACTGTACTGAGTTGTTTGTACAGTGCTGCCAGCGTAAGGACACAGTTGCAAGTTTGTGAACTTTGTCAGGCTGCAGATTGCTTCACTGTATGCCTCCATTATTCACAGTCTGTAGAAAGCCCTTGGTAACTGATCAGTGTTCTAGGTCATGATCATACAGGGTGGACACCCTGTATACATAAAGTTTGTGTACACCCTGTATTTCTTGGGTTCACCAGTTTATATTTCTTATAACTATGTTTCTAAAAGTATGTTCCGATATGCCCTTGAATGCTTGTTTAAACCCTTGTGTTTAAAATGGAATCTTGCTGTACAGCTTAACCTTGACCATATAAAACACATTCCCCCAATAGCTTCATTACAGACATCTTAACTGAATGACGACTGACGGTTTAACCACAATATCAAAAGTTAGCCCTTCATTCTGAGGGGCTTATATTTAAAATATATCTTTCATGCAATTTCAGAAGAAGTTAGGACGAATTTTAAGAGAGAGGACAGCGATTGGTTTAACCTCAAAAATAAGACATCATTGTTAGTTTGGAGAAAGACTTTTTTGTGTCTGCATTGTGTCTGCTACATTTCCTATGATGACCATGAACATCTAAGCTTGTCAGGAAAATACATTTCATTCCTTCCATTTCTCCAGATCTATATGTGCTATAATGCTATACCTATGACGATGACATGCCTTATCCAAGATCTCCCCCTTTTTGTCATTATGAGAACCAATTTCCACCCAATCAAGCATTTCCAATGTGTCCTCCAAATCAACCTTTAAGGGGAAATGATACGTTGTCTGCCCATAGTCCATTTACTTGCCATTGACAGCAGAGGATGTCACACTGCATTTTTCAAGTAAATTTAACAGTGATAGATGAACTAGCAACATACCACTTGCTCCTAATATGAGGCACAAATGATAAAATCTGGCCATTTGTGTGCATGTTTCTCTAGGACAAAAATAATTATGCGAAGCAAAGCACAGGAAAAAATAATTAGAAAATTTTGCTTCGTACATAAATATTTTAAAATGTCATTATTAAATAAATTAGATGACATATCAATAGTTTCATATTCTTAGTTAATAACTTTATAATACTGATAAGAAACGAAATTTTATTAAACCATTTTTGCTGAATATTTCTTAAATCCTTTGGTTTTCTTATTGTAACTCACAGACTGATGTTTTTTTAAAGATATTTGCATTTATGGTCATCACTTTAACTGTATTTTTAAATTTTGAAATATGACAAAGACAAACCCCCCCAGAAATAATTACAGTCTTACTACTTAAAAACTTTAAAATAATTCACAAATATTTTTGCATTCTAGTTTTCTTAAATTTATATATTTTTCACAAATTTGGGATCACATTGTTCACACCACTTAATAGTATAACAATACATTTTCATTTTTATTCCTTTTAATTATTCTAAAATATAACTCAAGGAATCCCATAATTCATGCATGCACTGTAATTTCTTCATCTGGGATAAGTGACCATTTAGTTTCTTTCCTCTCATTCTGTACAGAAGCCTCATTTTTATTTTTAACGTCCTTGCATGTGAATCTTTGACTACGTCTGGGTCCCTGGTCTCCAAATTGGCAGCTCCAGCCCCGATCTCTGAAAATCAGACCCCACACATCAAGAACGGCATCTATACTTGAATGCCTACCATGTCCAAAACAGGACTGCAGATTTTCCCACACTGCCCCCGGACTTGTTTCCCCTCCATCTGTCTCTTCTCCCTTCCCCAGGCCTCACTCCTTCCCCGGGAGGCAAAAGCCTACGTTATACTTTTCTCCTCATCTCCCACATTCAATTCCTCAGAAAGTTTCATTGAATCAGACTTCCAAACACATCCCACATCTGCCCTCTTTCTTCCAACTCTCCGGGTACCATCTGGTTCATCTAAGTCTCGCCTGGACCACTATGGGCAGGAAGCGCTCCCCTGCTCTCCCCAGCACCCCCCAGCACCACTCTTGTGCCATCCTTAGTCAATTCTCTGTGGAGAAACTGTGTGAACATGTACAGCGAGAGATCCTATGATGTCTGCCATTGGCTTACAATCCTACAGTGGCTTTGCAGTAGCTGAATGAAATCCACAGTCTTGTCCATGGCTGGGAGGGTCCAGCATGGCCACGACCTGCTCAGGGTCCCTCCTCCATCTCCTGCCATCCCCGTGTCTTTCACCATGTGTCTGCCAGACCAGCTCTTCTGGTCCTCATGGGCTTTTGTGCCAAGCTCTGCTCTCACCTCCGACTCCGGCTGCCTCTTCCTTCCTTTTCAGGGTTCGGTGGAAGGGCCCTCTCCTCTTGTCTCCTTTCCTATTCATTTCACAGGCCTGTGGGGCCCCCATGTCATTCTCAAACTGATCTCCACATTTTGTTCTCTTCTTACAGAGTGTTATCTATGAATTGCTCATTAATTATTAGTATAAAATAATTATTATTTGATTATTACCTGTCGCTTTAGGGTGTAAACTCTGTAGAAAGCATAGAAAAATCCTAGACTTTGGCTTACCCAGAACTCTATTCTCATAATCTAGAACAATGCTTATCATCTAGTGAATGATTTACTAAATATTTAGTAAATCAACCAATAAATCCATGAATATTTACTGGTATGATTTGCATAGGCAGAATTTTTTGGTGAAAAAATTATTTTTCTTTTTTCTTTTTGCCTTTTAATTTACAGTCTCTATACTCTCCAAATACCACATTTTCTTCCCTACCATCCCTTGCGTGGTAGGGCCATGCATGCTACATTGGCTGCCTGACACTAAACACATACATTTTGACAGTTCTGAATACTGTATTTGACCAATTATTTTAATTTTCTTTTTTTTAATTATTTTAATTTTCTTATTGGCACCTCAGGATTGGGCAAAACATTTTGAAATTTGAGAAATCTGGCGGAGTGCGATGGCTCACGCCTTTAACTCTGGGAGTTAAAGCACTCTGGGAGGCCAAGGGACATGGATTACTTGAGCTCAGAAGTTCAAGACCAGCATCAGCAGGACATAGGGTCACCCCATCTCTAAAAACTAAAAATGAAAATGAGGAAGGAGTTGTGGTGGACACAGGTAGTCCTAGCTACTTGGGAGGCTGAGGCAAGAGGATCGCTTGAGCCCAAGAGTTTGAGGTTGCTGTGAAGTGTGATGCCATAGCACTCAAGATTGGGCAACAGATTGAGACTCTGTCTCAAAAAAAAAAAAAGCAATTTGAGAAATTTCATCCGCAGCCATGATTACTTTTGACTAACCCAGGCAGGTGTATGTATCTGATAAATTCTGAAAACAAAGGGGTAAGGAAATGAAGATATGTTTATTGAGATGCTGTTATTTCTTTTTACATTTGTGTATTTGCACATTGTAAATCTATTTGGTTCTCATTCGAGCCCTATCAAATGGATAAAGGATGTTATATCCCCTTCTCAGATTAAGCAGCAGGATCTGGGAGGTCATACATCATAGTCATGCATCATAGATGTAATAAGTTATAAAACTAAACTATCTACTCAGGTCTGGCTGATGCCAATAAACAAACTATGAACATACTCCACCATAAAAATAAAAGTTTCATCTCTATCATCCAAACTTCCTGAGACTTAATAAGTTTTAGCATAGATTCTGGATATTCATATTCTATTCAAATCATATTTAAAATAAACAAGTCCCATTGCTTTAAAAATACACCAATATTTGTTTTACCCTATAAAGTGTTATAGGTAGTAAAGTGGAATTCATTGATATTCATCATGTGTTCAAGCAAAGAAATAGTACACTGCTACAGGGAATTTCAATGAACCTTTTATGTTTGCCATCAATATAATTGCATTATTATAATTCATACAGATGGAATTCATGTTGCCTTCTGGAAATTTCTGGAAATACGTACAGCTTCAGAGATTTCACTACCTTCTCAAGAAGGTAATGTTTCCCTCCTTCCACAGCTGATGCAGGGTGACAAGGAAAGAGACCACCAAGAGATGTATCTAGGTGCACATTTTCTGTCTTATTTAATCAAAATTTATTTGCTTCTAAGAATAAGTAGATCATCACAGAAATGGCTTACCCCAGGTCAGGAAGAGGAAGTCAGCTCAGAGTGGGCATAAAATTTCTCAAGATAGCTAACTTACAAACGATTAATCAAAATGTCACTAAAACAACCGATATTTGGGAACCATAGAAAAAATGTAAGAATGGCTTAGGCTACAGAAAAGTAAAAGAGACTCGGATTATCTTTACCAGTTCTCCCAATAGATGAATGATTATTTTGTTGGTGCTATTATTAAATCCTCAAGATTTAACAACATAATCCAATAATGAAGACCAATTCCAAATGGGGTCACAGAATCTGTGTGTGTGTGTGTGTGTGTGTGTGTGTGTGTGTGTGATAGAAATAGCAGCAATCGGGCAGTGCCTGTGGCTCAAAGGAGTAGGGCACCGGCCCCATATACCAGAGGTGGCGGGTTCAAATCCAGCCCTGGCCAAAAAAAAAAAAACCCTGCAAAAAAAAAAAAAAAAATAGCAGCAATCTATTGCAAGGAAAGAAGACAAAATTTAAGATGGGTGGGTATAAAAAACTCGGGCGGAGTCTCTTTATTTCTGGTAACTCTGTAGAGAGCTAAGCATGCCTCCGACACAGAGCTATTTGCAGGAAGCTTATTTAGGGTGGAAACAAATAGTTGTGAAAAATGAGGAAATCCTGCTGGGAAAAAGTGTGGCAGGATCACATCAAAGAGGAGTGTTAGAGTAATTTACTATTCTAGGAAACCTAGCAGCTGGTTTATCTAAAGAGTTCCTCTTTTTCCTGAACACTGGAATAAGAACAGGAAATGGGTGAAAAAGCATGCTGGCTGCCCTGCGCCAGACTTCTGTAAAAATTTAATAGCAAAAATATGATTTTTAGAAGTGCAATTCTTAGCCATTTTGGAGTCTGTAATGAGACTATGTGTGTATTTCTAATGTAGAAGGTAAAGGTAGCATGAATAGAATTTGTCATTCATAAAAAGTATATTGTATTGAACTAAGCACTTCGTTTTACAAAGGACTGAAGATTTTAGCTAAGCATGGAAATAAGATCAGGAAACCTAGTGTTTAATAGTTCTAGACAAGAAAAGAAAAGAACTAATAAGTATGATTTAGAATCTCCAAAATATAACATTGACAAAAGAAACATACTTAACTCATGTAATTTAAAAGTGAATCTTTCTGAAAGCAGAATATGACTGTCTTAACTTAATGACTAAGAGAATGACATGAAGGTTATGTTAACCAGTTTGATGATAGTATTTTAAAATGGA